>NC_066875.1:60023079-60025579 GCF_022985175.1 Labeo rohita
AAAAAAGCACAAAGTGAATCATTATGTACTAACGTAAAAGCACATCTCTGTCAAGCGTCGCGCGTCTATTCGTAAACGAACAGGAGAGACAGAGCGAGATGAGCCGGAAGAGCCGAGGAATGAGTGTCACGTAACGCTCATAAAACACCAACACTACATCACAGCTACTGCTTTAGAAAAGCGCTCGCGCACACACACACCTGAGAGATGCCATTCAACCGAACGCAGGAAAATCCAAAGGAAATGCAGACGAGTGAGGGGTCCGTCCATCCGCTGATATGAAAACCACTATTCTACAGCACACATCAGCGCTGACCGACGCTATTTACACCAAACACAGTGTGTGTGCGTGTGTGTGGGGGGGGGCAGTCAGAGGACTGTGGGAGAATGATTTGGCAGTGTGTGTGTGTGTGTGTGTGTGTGTGTGTGTGTGTGTGTGTGTGTGTGTGTGTGTGTTATCTAATGTCGTCTCTTCTTCTTGCTGCTGGGAGGCGGAGCTGACGAACGGCCTTTCCTCTTCCTGTTTGTGGTCTCCTCTGCATCCTCATAGTGACTCTCGCGATCAGCTGACAGAGGGAAATAAAAGACAGTTACAAAAAGACCAATCACTGCGCTGTAGTGTGATATAGATGTGAAAAAAAATACCCAAAAATACACATTTAAGTTTTATTTTAATGCATCCATGTCTTAATTATAACACAAATCTTTAAATGTTTTTTTCTTAAAATGAGTTTGTTTCTCCACTTCAGCAACAATTACATACACCAAAACTTTTATTCTTATCTATATTCTGATGGTTTTTACTGAGGTTTGTTCATATGCAATTTGCCTGTTTTTTTAAATTACGTTTTATCTATTTGTGCTTGAAGGCTGCAATTACAGTACATGTATTTAAAGACCATTTTGTCAAATGAGTTTTCATCTCCACTTTAGCAGTTACATACATCAAAATCAAAAAACACTTACATGAAGATTTTTACTAAGGTGTTTAATATATCATTCTTTTTTTATTACTGCGCTTTATCGATATGCTTCTGTAAATTTCAATTACAATACATATCATAAAAGTTCTTTCTTAAAATGAGTTTGTTTCTCTACTAGAGCAGCACTTACATACATCAAAACTTAAGAGTTTTATTCTTTTCCACATTCTGAAGGTTTTTACTGTGGGGTTTGTTCATGTGTCAACACATTCACTGAATTTTATTACTGCACTTTATCAATATGCATCTGTAGAATTCAATTACTATAAATACCTTTACGTTTTTTTTTCGTGAAATGAGTTCAAAATTTACAGTTTTATTCTTCACACTCACATGAAGGTTTTTACAGGTTTTTGCATTTTGTTCCCAAGCACAGCGAAAATGTTTTTTTCTGATTTTCGACAGTAATTTCTGATTTATGGAGTGATTAAGAAAAAAAAAAAAAAAAAAAAAAATCCCTTCTGCAAAAATCTTTAACTCTAATGTGTCAACAAAATCAAACAAATTTTGAACATGGCTTCATTCAATGTTCAGATTTATGTGCTGGAAATGTATGCAAATTAGTGCTTTTTATGCCTTGACTGCATATTTAAACAACATTTGGATTAATGAACAAGGGAGAGTATGGTGATTTATTAGTTGATCTTTCTAACCCCATTCACCTGTAGTGTCTTGCTTTACTATAAATAAAACCTCCAGGAAGTGACACTGTTCAAGGCAAACGGCAGCGCGTCAGAATAATTTGTATTTTTTGTGTTCTCTCACCTTTCCTGGCTTCCTCCTCCAGTTCGTCCCAGTCTTTGCCGCTCTCCTCCTCACTGCCCAGAGATGCGCTGTAATCTGCGATCAACAACCAGACATCAGATGCATGACAGACATCAACGAATCAACGATTCTCTAGATGCTTTAATAGCACAGCCAAATTCACACACACTCAGCAAAACCAAATCTCATCAGCATTACCTGAGTCTTCTGTCTCTGATGAGTAGTCTTCATCACTGTCCTCTTCTTCCTCCTCCTCCTCATCAGCCGAGGGGTTAAACGTCTCATCCTCCATCTCAGACTCTGAATCTTCCTCTGCGCCACTTCCCTAAGACATAGAAACCCCATGACGTTAACATCAAAATAACTGTGATCAGGTCCATATTTTATTATTAAACTGATAAAACTATTTTAAAAAATAAACACATGGAAATCTGTTTTCAGCTGTTATTATAGCTATCTCCAAGGTGAGGAGAGTTAACTAAAACCACAAAACAACCACACTGTTACTTACAATAAAAAGAGGTAAGTAAAAAAAAAAAAAAAAAAAAAAAAAAAATACAATTAATTTATAAAAAATGAATAATAATGAAATATTTTCAAATAGACTAAACACACTTGATTTAAAAATAATAAAAAAAAAAAAATTCATCATTATTACAAGGATATTAAGACAATTTTTTAAATGAGCTACATGCATTTCATTTAAATATAATAATAAAAATACTTATTAGTTACAGATTAATATATGTTAA
>NC_066875.1:60330579-60528229 GCF_022985175.1 Labeo rohita
TCGGTGAAGTGTGTTCATGGTGAGTTGGTCACGAGACATACATTGCTTGAATAACAATTAAAAGAACATCCCCATCAGTTCTCTTAACTCAAATAAGCATGACAAAATTTGTGACTATCATGTCCAGTTTTGCTGCTGTTAAATAAGCCGAGAGTGAAGCGGAATTAGCTAGTAATTACATTACGTTGTTACAGTGTAGTTGACTGACTGTCCTTTTAACTTTTGACAGTGAGACTGAAGTATTTCTTTAATAGCGTGACAGTTATAGCAATGAGACGTATCATCTCTCCTTGGCCTGTTATATTGAAAATGTATGTTTTACAATTTGCAGTATGACGTTATCCATTGCTAAATTATGGCTCATCATAGACTAGCTAACCACAAAGCTAGCTAATGCCACTATCAGTGGAAGACTGCTAATGTTAACATTAATGAGCTTGGAAACCACAACAAACTTATTCTGCCTAAATAAAGTAATGATTACTGTATTTATAACTAGCATATCTCTAGTTACAGTCCCTGCATTGTAAAATGTAAGTTAGACTTGCGAGGAGTGAACATTTAGACATAGAGAAAAAGTATCAAACGTAGCTTGTGCATAAAAGTTAGCTTTTCTTTTACATGTGTGTGAAATCCAATGACGCCAAGTGTGCGTTGCAGACTGTCGTTCAGCCGCAGCATTAACGAGTCACGTAATGGATTTAGATCGCTAAATAGTAGGTTTTAGAAGGCAGGCAGCAACTGATGATTGAAAATGGTTTGATGTAGCTTGGTGGAAAGAATTTAAAAAGTGCAGGTAAAGGGATAAACAAGCTGACATTGTAATTGTGACAATAAAAGAAACACGTTTCTTTTTAAAATGCATTATCATATTATGTTAGTTAAAACTCATAAATAACTACAAATAACTAATGTTAGGGAAATCTGTTAATGTTTTGTTGCGCGTTTCCTAAATTTAAAAAAAAAAAAAAAAAAAAATCGGCCGATATATCGGAATATTGGATTTTAAAACCAATAAATATTTGTATCGGTATCGGCCTTCAAAATCCTTTATCGGCCGGGCTCTATAGATTACATTTCTTTGTGAAGGGAATGCGCCTCCCGATATACATATGTCCGTCTATGTTCGCGCGAATCATTCATGATTCAGCTTCACTTACAGCAGAAGTGAGTATAAGCCTTTTTTTATGAATCTTTGCGATCGCCTTTCCTTGTAACGTGGTAGTTAGGAAGTTTAGCGGCTAAACGCGGCTGAAGTAAACAAGATCGTCTTTCCACAGAGAGAAGAGAGGGGCGGGGCGAGCAGAGCTCATTTGCATTTAAAGGAACAACCCCTTAAAATGAGCTCATTTTGACAAGGTAAAAAGGGTGTTGTTTTACAAAACCATTGAGAATTTTTAATCAAAGTATATTAGAGACTTTTCATTAAGACCCTAAAGAATCATATCAACTTGTGGAAAATGGGCATCCCATGACCCCTTTAAGCACATACAGGTCACTGCAGTATATCTGAGTATTGGTTAAGTATCGTATCAGATGGTTAAGTAGTGGTTTAATAGTAAGTGCATGCGTTGAGGAGGAGTGTTTGGTTTTGTCAGGTTAGTCCTATGGTGCGTTTCCACTACAGGGTCAAGTCTGTGTTCAGTGCTGCTGGCAACGCTACAACACCACTGCTTTGGGGGCGTGTGAACGTTAGAGCAGACCACGCCTCTGAAAACAATGATTACACCCTGTTTGCGATTTTGTTTCGCTTTCGTTTGCTGTTTCTCATGTGAAACAGAAATGGCAGCGCTTATGAGTTTATCGACGCGGTGGCCGCGCTAGTACGGCTGCTCATAAAATTTAGTCGCACCGGCAGAAAATATGCTTGCAAAATGGAGCCCTGCTCTCGTTCGTCTGAAAAACCATCCCATATAGAGATTGACCGATATATTGATTTACCGATATTTTTCCCGATATTTAAGCATTTAACATAACAGCCATTAATGCACATATTAGATGTGTTTAGTTAGTTTATGCAGCTTGGCTCTAAGAAATAGACGAACTCACAGAGTCACGTAAGATAATCCGTCCTAATAAACACGTAAATTTGTCTGAATTAAATAATATACAGCCATGAATGAGCACATGTTGGACATGAAAGTGCTGAATTTAATTCTCTCTCTATATGCTCATTAGTCTCTGTCCTAATAAAGACTTATCTTTGCCTAAATGAAATAATACAGCCATGAATGAGCGCATGTTGGAAATAAAAGTGCTTAATATAATTCTCTCTGTTGTGTATATCATTAATCTGGAAAGTCGCTTTCATTTTGTTCACTCACCGGGTTGATGCTCAGGAAATGTTCCAGCACAGCCACCGCTGATTCACTTGTTTAAAACACCCTAAATTATATGAACATTTACTAAATAACCATTATTTCGCTGATACACATCTAAAAATATACAACTATATAATTGAGTAGGCTATAGTTCAGTGTAAACAGCGCTTTGTCAGAATCTAGAATGACACAATATGAGTGATTCTGATATAACATACCAGTTTAGAAATGCAATAAAATATGATGTTTTGTTTGCTGTATATTCCAATATTTCAAAGAATATTATTCAGTGAGCTATTCTTCACTCTTTGTATTAAACAGCTTATAAACCTGTAGTTTAAAATAAAGCCGATAGGACTCCTGTCCTTAATTTATTTTCTCCATTTGAAAACATTAGACATTCTACATTTGTTTAGCTTAGTGTTGCAGCTGATGCATTTACAATTAAAAAGTTTTTATTGTTGTAATATGAAAATTAAGGAGGAAAAATGGACTTACTTCACTCAGTCATTTATTTACTTTATAAATATCGGTTCTGCATATCGGTTATCAGGCACATAAACATGCAAATAATTGGTATCAGTTATAAAAAATCAATATCAGTCGATTGCTGATCCCATATGTACACTGATCAGTGAACTTAACCTGAAACTCAGCTGTACTTGCTCCATGTATGAAAAAACTTGTTAGTTTTCACACGTCAAGCATGCTAAGCTTTCGTTTGCCACGACTAACATATGCGTTCATTCATGTTTACATGTGAATACAAGCCTGAATAAAATCTTTTGCCTTTTATGAGGCACTTGGGTCTACTCAGAAAATTTGGACTAAAGAGCTCCATTCATATGGATTTGTTTTACAGCCTCTTTATAAGGTTTTGATGCATCAAAGTGGTTGTTGCGTAGACTGTCAATAGATGGACAGAAATCTCACACGTTTCATTCAAAATATGTTCATGTGTTTTGTATTTAAGCACTTGCATGCTCAATTTTTTTCTTGTTGAAAGGATTATTTTAGGTCTACCCCATCATTTTCAATCAAAATGTTCTGTTTCAATCAGTTGAGATCCAATCCAATCTTTATCTATTCTTAATGAAGAAAATGTAATAGAAAAATTACAACGCTAAAACATCACATACAGGCATTAATAGCTGTAACTACATTAATAAATGCAAAATGAATATATGAATTGTAACGATGTAATCGCTACTTTAGTTTATTTTCTAATGTGTTGGTTTTTTTTGTGTGCTCTAAAATGTATAAAAATGTTCGTTTTCATGGCCGGATAAAATATCAAAGTAGTGTATTTCCTCATTTAAGCGCGTCCATTTCAGTGTGAGTCAGTTTGGTGTAGGCAACCGTCAAACGCTACCTGCCCACTCAGAGTCCTCGTTTGAGAACTTTTTAAGTTTCTGCTCAAATGTGAGTATTGTCCGGCTATGTTTCTAACATGATGCATTGGAAATTGTTGTTATTGATCGGGGATGTTGTGATTTCTTTTTAGAGAGGACTTTTTCTTTCGCTTACAATCACTCAGTATAACCCCGGTGGTTTGGACCGCTAAGTTGTTTAACTCACCACATTTGAATCACTTGGGCATCAAGGATTATGTCTACTGAGCAACGGAGGAGTGGGATCGTGTTTGTTTGGGCTGGTCAGCCCCAAATCATTTTCTCATTCATCGGAAAACATTGCATTCTGTTTGATTCCTACTCATCTCATCCTCTTCAGTTGATTGACCCAACTCACATGATAAGTGTATTTATTTCATTGACTTTGATGCAGACAAAGACTGCTAAATGGTATAAACATCTATTCATTTATTAGGGGCAATTACATATTATTATTATTATTGTTATTATTATTATTATTATTATTATTATTATTTACACTGTGGAGAATAAAAAAAAAACGGGAAAAAGCATATTTGTTTGAAGGAGTATTCAATGCAAAATGAAGTTTGAGGGGTTACAAATATAACTGTTTTTTGATTTACTATAAATTGGTGGTAACACTTTACAACAAGGTTCCATTAGTTAATGTTAGTTAATAAAAAATACAGTCACTCATTGTTAACTTGTGATGTTAATAGTAATTTAGTAAAGGTTAAAATTAACATGAACTCATGAAGATAATATATGCTGTAAAAGTACTTCAGTCTCAGTTCATGTTAACTAATAAAACCTTAAGTCAATTAACAATTAAACTCCGCACACCTGTAGGTGCATAAGGATCAAGACCAAAAAGGTCAAAACTGAAAGAAATCCCGCACACTGCCAAAATGCAAAAAGTATCAAAAAAAATTTATTAATGATGTTTCCGTCGCAGGAAACATTGTGGATTAAGTAATAAAACCTTAAAAACTGTTACCAAATTGTTAATATAATAATTTAGATATTTGTAATTAAGAATAAATTGAAGTGAAATTTAGCTTAAATTATTTAAAAGAAGGACAAACAGTAGTGTTGGTTTCGCTATGTTTCCGTACAGTCTTGTCCTTCTGGAAGACTTTCCCGTTGGGTTGCGTCCTCCATGTCAGTGTGACGTCCTCATTGTTCAGCATCTGCTTCAACTAAACCACAGAAACAGCCTTCGATTACAATGGATGAATCCCATGCAAACAAGTTTGAGGCATTTCAGCTCAAAATAACATCGCTTACGTTATGAATCTTACAGAAAGAGCAGAAATTGTCAAAAGACTGACTGATGTGGGTTTTTGTTCACTCTGGAGGAATCTGATTATTTATAATATTAACCTCGTTTAAGACGAGCGCCTTCAGTGTAGCTTCATCCACATTCTGACCGGATTTCACCTGCACTCGGATCACCTGCCTCTTCATCCTGACTGTGGGAAAAGCACATTGTACATTTTACTTAGTTTTACTACACCTGATCTTAAGAATCTTCCCTTCTACCAAAAACGCTAAAATTTTTATTATATATAAAACAGCCTTCACTGTCAAAAAAAAAAAAAAAGAAAACACAATTTGTTGAGTCAGCTTAAAATAATTTGTTACCCTGCTGCCTTAAAATTTTAAGTTCAGTGAACTAAAATAAGTTTAGTCAACTTGAAATGTTAAGTTGTACTAAGTAACAACTTAGTTATTTGCGTTTGCTAAACTTAACAGATGAGTAAATAACCCTGCTGCCTTAAAATTTTAAGTTGATTCAACTCAAATATCTCAGTTGTCACTTAGTATAATTTAATTTCAAGTTGAATAAACTTTTTTTGAGTTGACTGAACTTAATTTTAAGGCAGCCAGGTTACAAATTATTTTAAGTTGACTCAACAAATGTTTTTTTGCCATCTCTTGCCATCTGATGTAGATAATAAATTAAATAAAAGTCACATTGTCCTATTTGGTTTTTGTCAACAAATAACAAATGAATGTACACAATGGTTCAGACCTACCTGTGCTACAGTAGAAGTAGTTTTCCGTAGCGCACGAGCTATCAGAAATAGTACGTTGATTAATATTTGCACCAGCACAGTTTTGGCTGCTAAATGTCTGAATAGTGAGTTTGGTTGAGTAAGTAATATTGGCCTGATTTGACCACTTCCAAGTCTCCCTGTACAATCCGATCCAGACTGGATTCGATAGATATTTTATCAAGTTGATTATCTGGTCGTTGTCATCTTGACTCCTAATGGTAGCCAGGTCTGTGTAATGTTCTCTGCAGAACGTCTGAGCATCTAGCCATGTCTTCTGAGTATTAAACAAAACCATTTTCTGTGTTGCGTTTGTACTTTCTGTGAAAATTAAAAAACAGAGTCAAGATGTTAAAACCAAATTCATTTTCTTTCACAAGTGTGAGTCCGTTAAACCTGATGAACATTTTCTAATTTGTCCATTTTTAAATTATATTTACATAAAGGCATAGTTCACCCAAAGATGTCAACTTTATTATGATTATTTACTTACAGGGACTCTAAGACTTTTTAGTATGCACTGTAAAACTTCTTTTTTTTTTTTTTTTTTAGAAGTTGTAAGTAAATTTAATAAGAAAATACCATTTCTGTTTTTCTACTTCAGAATTTAACATTTAATTTAATGTGTTACTTGACTTTTCTTTGTACATATTGAATAAAGCATGAAAGTTTGAAGTGAAAACAGAGAAATAATTGAGCTGATTTTTTTACAGTGCAGGTTTGAAATGACATGAGGTTCAGTCATGTTGATTGTATTTTTGGGTGAACTATACCTTTAGTCTCTCATTGTAGTTTTATATGTCTGCTTTCAGAATTTGTAAAATATAAAAATAAAATATCATGAAGTCTAACATGAGCAGAAAACTAAGATTCACTGATTATATAAAATAGAGTAATTTTGGGAGGGAAATATACTTCTGCTCATGACGGGACCAATATGTTTACCTGTTATAACAGCATGTCAATGATTTATTTTCAATCACCCCTAAAGTCATTATATTAGTCCTCATTCATACACTAAATTAATGAGCGTCAATAAAGAGTGATTATACGTGTTTCTCACCATTGTAACACACAAAATAATATAAATCTGTGCAGAGGTAATTAAACCAGGTTCTATCATAATACATCCCGACACAATCCTTTCCATAAGCGTCGTTAACCGGGTAGCCCGAACCCCAGGACTGGAACACCAGACTCTCCTCCTCATAAGACCAGCACCAGTTGTTAATGTTCCTGTACAGTCCAATCCAGGCAAAGCTAGAATGGGCTTTTTCATCCGCAGCTTCTTGCAGCCTCGTCCAGTTTTCATTACTCTGAACGGTGGCGAGGTCAGTGTGGTTTGTCCTGCAGTAAGTCTGTGCATTTTCCCACGACATAGACTCTTGGATCAAAACATACTCTTGCTGTTCTGACGCCTCCGAGTCACTCAGAGTTAATGACAGGAGTCCTGAAGGAGAATACAGTTATGTTGTAATTTTTTATTCATAATGTTTCATGTGGCTGGCTTTATTTGTCTCAGTGTTCCTGTTTTTATCCACCTTATTTTTCAATGCGGAAGTGAGCTGTTTTCTGGTAATGTGTATAATAATCCGCCATAGGGAAATAACAAGAAGAATATCGAAGTGCAGTAAATGGTTTAACAGTTTGCACTACAAACCAGTGTGTTCATTAACATAATGCATTAAAGTAATATGGTAAGACACACCAGTTTGCAATGTCAAGCAGCAAAACAAGCTTTTTGTGCAGCTAAAAATAGCTGGAAGTGGATGAGACCGAAAGCCAGACACAAAAAATTTACAAGTGGCTGCACCCGCTCTTATGGGAAAAATAAGGTGGATACTGTTGTTTCAATACTCGGGGCTCGCAAAATCGCTAGCGTGATGTCCCGGGGCTATTGTGTTTTCCAGTCGGGCTACCAAAATGTGTCAGCGCCCTGCGCTTTCTCAATCAATTTGGCTCATTTGTCCAAACTCAGATCACTGTTCTCAAAACACCGACTGTGAGCTGAACACTTTGTAATTGTCCTAAACAGATTTTACGTTTTCATTTATTTCATACAAATTACAAATCATGAAAATGATTTTCTCAAAACAATGTGCACAAAACTCTACAGTGCTTTATATATAAACAACTCAACTCGTGCCAAACGGAAAAAAATAATGACAATAATTAATGACAGGATGACACGAACACAAATTTCCGTTACGTTTTATTTACTTTTTAATAAATACAAATGTGACCTTGACGGTTGTAACTATGGCAACATCCGCCCAGAGACTGTGTCGCGAACACCGCCTCGACGGCACAAAACGCTTCCGCTACGAAAGGAGGAGGCAATTTCAGCGCTTTTCGGAAAAAAACAAGTCAAATTTAAGTGAGTTTTTGCTTAAAACAAGCTAAATAATCTGCCAATAGGGTAAGCAAAATAATCTTGTTTTCATCTTGAAATAAGATTATTTTGCTTGTTGTAAGCAAAAACTCACTTAAATTTGATGTCTTCCTTCTGAGAACAAGACAGTCATTTTTGCTTGTCTAGAAAATCCTTCTTGATTTAAGAGTTTTTAGTAACATTACTTTATCAAAATAAAATACAGTGAAGAACCAAACGCCCAAAGGCCCTTTCACACGGGACGTGGCAGTTGCGCATGTCTAGTTGGGAGACGTGCGGAAAGCGGCAAACGGCGGGCGGTTTTGCTGGCGGTGTGGAGGCGGAGCAAAAAAAACAGCAAATCGGTTATATTGTGAACAATTAAGTAACGCATTATATATACTCAGATTTTCTGAGGGAAGAAACATTTCATAAGAGTAAATTAGAATAAATGAAGTATGCATTCAAATAATTAGACATGCTAAAATACAGAATTTGATAACAATAAAACATATGGTGAGAAAAAATAAAACATTTTTAGGGCCCTAAACATGACATTTTGTTAAACTTTTAATAAATTGATGTGAAATTGTACAAGTTTTATGATTTAAATTAATTAGACCTGCTTTTTGATCAATAAAATTGAATTTAACCATTAAAAAAAGAGTTGAAAAAAAGTAAAACAGAAAAAAACAAAATCCATAAAAATTAAAATGTAAAAAAAATGAATTTGGAAAAAAAAAAAGGATTTCATAATGCACACATGATTTCTCCTTAGCTGTTTATGTTCCTTTAAGACAAAACTAACTGTGTTTATGAGGATAAGACGGGTATTTTGACATAATTTGACATATTTATCTGTTAAAACAAAAGAACACATAAAACGGAGCTCGCTTCAGCATTCACTTCTAAGAGACGGGGTCTCTGTATGAGCACACGGTAAACAGAGCGTGATTACTGACAGGGCTCGACTATAAGGACTGACCAATGTCCCAGGGCCAGTGTGAACGATGCTTGGGCCAGGTGACAGAACTGTCCCGCATGCGTGATACATTATCTACGATAACATTGTAACTGTTGTTTTAACGATCTGACATTATCAACTATGTCCCTTGCTTTACGAAAGGCAAAAAAAAACAAACAAACACATCCATTGAGTGCACGCATACACTATGTGAAGTAGTAGGTTAAACTTCTGCGTGTGCACATTTAGAGTGAATGCTTTCACTGCGTGATTTTAGTCTATTGAAATGCATTTAAAATACCCCTAAAATTCTAAATCAGGGCAAAAACGCCACTGTATGTCTTTTATATTTATACATAAATGACATAATTAACCAAAGTCACACGAAGAGACCCATTTTTATCCAAATATCAGCAAGATCACAAGTGTCATTTTGATTTTATACAACAGTTCAATAACCAAGAAGTTAATATTAAGAGACTTATGCTTTAGATGCCATCTTGTGCATTTTTTTTGTTCAATTTCGCCAGTGAAAATGGCTTCAAAGATAAAGACGGTGTTTTGCATCTCTGAGCAACACACAACACGGTTTACCTCTGAATGAATCAGCTTTTTAAATTGAATTTTTAGTGAATCAGTTGAATCAACTCACTTAAGTCTGTCAAATGCTTTGCTCTTAAGTGAATCATCCGTTTGACTGAATCAACTGAATCGCAATGACTCCCTCATTAACAGTGACTTGCTGCCGGCTACTGGCAGTTTTAATTTCACATATAAAGTCTCGTTTTAATAATTTCTAAAGTGAATATTCAATCTTTTTTGTTTGAAAACATCACCTTTTTTGCATTTGTAATTGCTCTTGACTGAATAACTTTAAGGGTTAAATCCACATTTATACAGTGAACACTATGTAGTGTGTTCACTTGCCTAACAGTATTTTAAATTTAAATGTCAATGAGATTTTGATGTCTCAGCCTTATGTGTAAAGGGTTACATTTATCAGAAACAATGAAAACGTCTTTACGTTTTGTCAAATAATACATTTATTTTTTATATATAGTGTCTTTCTGCAAAATCAAGGTCGCTTTACAATATCATGTAATATTGCAATGTGTAAAACAGCAAGAATATGCAAATCTAATTTATTCTGTAATGTTGTTACATTTTTAAAAATGTTATTTAAATCTTATGTATAATGTTTTACCTGAAAGAAAAAGCAGATGAAGCAAAATTTGGTCCATCACTTTGCCAGTGTTGTCCTTTTTTTTTTTTTTTTGCTGAAAATATATATATATAAAAAAAAAAAAAAAAAAAAAAAAGCAAAATTAGTTTTCTAATGTCGTGTCTGCATAGTTGATGAGTTGGCATGATTGTTTTTTAAGGTTAAATTTATATATTTGTATAAGGAAAAAAAATACATCAAATGCTAAAGTTAAATTTTGTTAGCAATATGATGTGAAAAGTACAGCATAATTAATAATCAGCCGTTCATCCCTTATGAATGAAAGAGCACTAACCTGTTAAACTGTGCTGAGAGTGAACTGATGAAGCGTTGATTCAGTGATCACGACTTCTCAGGATGTTCCTCAAGTTCCCAGTCTCGTGCTCTTTAAATGGATTTGTTACGTTAAGAAGGGCATAACACTGTCAGATATGCAAAGTGTGACCTTATTGTTTTTTGTTCGTCCTTAAGTTGTGTTTTGGTGGATCGTCTTGGGACACTCATTATCATCTGATTTCTCGTTAAACTTTACATTAGAAGTTACACATTTAGACTGAATTTTTGAATAACAGCTGTCTATTAGTGTAATATTCAAAAATATCGCACAAAATTCATTGTGCCATCTGTATATTTAAAAATGAAATGATTCTTGATTTAGCATCTGCGAATTGATGATCTCAGATTGATCTCAGAGGCCGACTGAAGATGTTCATTGGGCGATCACACATAAATCAGCTTTAAAACATTAGACAGATGATATTAGTCATGATTTCCTAAGTAGATAGTAAGACACTGAGTGCATCTTTTACATGTTTTTGACCTGATTAAATAATATAAATAGATAAACAGATTGATTTAAAGTGGAATGCTGTCACTTTAATTGTTTTGGGTGACATTGTGGTGTGTGTAATCTTAATTTATTTTTATTTTTCAGTTTAAATGTCCTTGCGGATCATGTAAATGAAGGACAATGTGAGTCTATGCAAAACACACAGTGTCACCTCAGAAAGATCATTCTTCATGTACAAACATTTACAGATGGTTTTATTTAGAAAATCCACTTTTCTTTTCATCTGAAATGAACTTTACACTTACATGTGTGGATCTGGCCAACACTTCTGTCCAAACCAACTGGTGTTGCATTCAAGGTGCACATTTACATTTGATCAGTTCTTGCTTTAATTGGAGAAAATCACACGCTTGGTCAGAGCCACATTTTTGAAGCATTTGAAGGTTTCTTTGTCGGTTTTCAGGTCAGCTGTGTTTGTGATTAGTAGATCAAGCCACATTAAATGCCTTTTTTTTTTTTTTACTTTTCAGCAGTTATTTTCCTACACAAATGCTAATAGGAATGTGCTTGGCCCTTCTCAAAATGTACAGAAAAAACAAAGTGACATTTTAATACGGGGACAACAAAATAATATTTTAAAGTTATATTTTATCATTTGAAATAATATACATAATACTATTAATGTAATGGCAATGACAAAAAAGCCATACAAGGAAAGCAGCCTCAGCTAAACTGTAATAAGTGGATTTAAATGAGTTTAATAAAGACCATTAGTATCGGAAAAAGTGTGAAATATACAGAAGAGTCAGCTTGTGTTGTTTCTTTGGTTTTATTTAGTGTGTTGAATGGGTGCCAGTCTGAGGTCACATTTTCATTTACAGAAATTTATCAAGTTCAAGTTTACAATTTATAAACATTGTTAAAAAAAAAAAAAGCGTATAAAAAAAAACAAAAAAAACATGCAAGATAAACCATAGACACCTTTGTAACCCCAATATTCTCAACGTATCAATATATTCTAGGGCCCTGTGAATCTGTTTTATTTTTTCCCGCATGCAATTTTTTTTTTTTTTCTGTTTTAAATTTTCTGGACTTCTTTTAAATGGTTAAATGTAATTTTATTAATATCAAAAAGCATGTCTAATGAATTAAAATCATTTAAGTTTAACAAATTTTTTATTTTTTTTTTATTTTTATTTACTCTTACAATAGCCTTATGAAATGTTTTTTCCCCCTCAGAAATTCTCTGTTGTGTATTTAAAGTGCTTCTATTTTGCCTTTTCAAATATGATCTTTCATGCAGTGTGTCGTGTAGCTGTATGTGAACATAAACGATCTGCAAAGTTGTGAAGCCGACAGTGCACGATAAAGTAAGTTATTGTCTATCAAAAAAAAGTGTCGGCTCACAATCGCCTGAACGAGTTGTCAGGAATTCGAATCTTATTCTGTTACGGCCACATGTCACGAAGTAACATATCTGCATAATGTCCGCCCACGTTCTACATTGCAAACAACTTGTCCGCCCACAAACACAGTAAAATTTCCATGTGGTTTACGTCATGTCAAGAAGACGCTGTATCCTACGCTGTGAGATTAAATTTGTTTCATATTCACTTCCAAATGATGAATCTACAAAGATTGTATTTTCTAGCGATCGTTCAAAATACGTAGTTGTGTATGTTATGTTGTGTAACAACCCTGCACATGTCTTGCTAACCGGCTAAATCATGCTTCTGTAGTTTTGTTGTTCAGCTGTGGACCCACTGTAGTCTACAAATATGTGACTGATGCAGATTGACTGTGTGTCTGTCTCATTAGTTGGAGTAATGATAAAGGATGGCGCACAAAGCGGCTTTCACACCGAATGTGGAAAGCGCTGTGCTATGAAACCCATTCCTTTCAATCGCTTCTGCCGCTCGAGGACGGCTTGTTTCTGCCTCGACCAAAGTGAACGCGCAGCCGAGCGCATCACTGGCACGCAAGCCGCGCTCAAAGTTCTGCGTTCGGTGTGAAAGCCGTCTTAATGCATCATACAGTGTTGAAGTTTACAACATAGAGGTGTACCCGGTTCGCCTGAATAAGCAAATTGGGAGCACTTTCCACAGTAGTCCATGCTAACTTGTCGATCAGCCACTTCAGCCGTTTCATCGTCAGACTCTGGCTTGAATTGTTATGGTAAAATCGATGCCATCTTTTCTATGTATTGACAAGTCTCCAGGGCTGTCAGTCAGTTATGGCAATGGGCGTTTCATTTCCCCGACTCACTGTATGCAGTAAACCAATCATAAAGGACTGCGCCATCTGACCAATCACAGCAGTGAGGGCTCACGGAAAGGAGGGGTTTAGAGAGACTGATTCTTCGAACTGCTTCGCACAAGTCGTATACGTGCTGTCAGATGGAGCGGCATTTACTACACAGAGCCGTAGTTCACTGACAAGCTACACAATAGCTTGTCAGTTCATCATCGGATATGTGTCGCCTCCAGTTACGAACTCGATATTGCGCAGCTTGTCAGTGAACTTTGGCTCTGTGTAGTAAATGCCGCTCCATCTGACAGCACGTGATGGAGATTCACGACTAATCACAGAACCAGCGTTACTGACATCATTTCCTTCTGAATTGTAATTAAATCATGAGGCAAGTGAAGATTCGCACCTTTGGGCATCATATTCTACAGAAATGCATCTATATAAATACATTAAGCTATATATGATGTTTAGCTGTACAGGTAGATATTACAATTTGTGTTGTATCAAATCAGAAAAAACATCATTACAGATAATGTGGTTTATCAGACTTAGGTTGTTTTTTCAATATGTTTTAGATTGACTTGTTGACTCAGTTCACTAACTCACCTGGTTTGGCTCGATTACAGATTATTTGTTTCTTGTGATTTTTGAATAAAGTGTCCTTGTGAAGGTCAGGATGGAATTCAGTGTAATCAGGATGGAAATGTATCACAGTCGGCTGGCTTATGTGATGTGTTTGCTGTGTAGCAGAAACTACTGCTTTAAACAATAGAGAAGCAAGAATAAATGTGTTCACATGACCTCATCAGGTTCACCCAATAGTTCACCCAAAAATGATAAATGCTGTTAATTAACTCATCGTCGGGCCTTGGTGATTCAGTGGCAGCTCATGAAGAGCAGGTCATATGATTTTTTTTGAGTATCCTAATATTGTGTTGGAGATGTGTGATGGTTCATCATTCCCGAGTCATAAACAAGATTAGTTCAAATTAAACAACTCTTCACTACTGCAGTTGCATAACAACAAATTCGAGTCCCAGCTCATGGTTTTTCCCATAAATAAAGTCTGTTGCCTGAACAGCATGATGGAAGCTGAAGGCAGCAGGAGCTCAGAACGATCAGATGATATTCCTTCAGGCCTGCTCCTCAAGAACCTTATTCAAATACATCTGAAGCAGCTGATGAAGATCTTCAGGAACAGGACTGACGACTAGAGGTCTTCACGGAGGATCCGAGACCCGGGACCCGACCCGGGACCCGTACGGGTTCGGGTCTATATTTTAAATGGCCAGCCCGGTCCGGGTCGGGTCCCAATCTATTACCTCGGGTCCCGGGTCTGTTTAACATTTGTGTGTAATACCCGAATCGATCGGAGAACACGGCACCCGCCAGTGATCAGTGTCGGTCAGCACTTCTTTTGTAACTTGCAACTTGTAAAATTAGGATGAGAAAAGTGTGAGCGGGAAATAAGGTGGGAAAAATAACATGCGTGACGCGAATTTAACACTAGTGCCGCAAGTGGACGGTATCAAGCTGTCTCATGTGAATTCCTCCTTTAAGCTTCATAAGATGAACTAGGTGGAGCTTTAAGCATATGTTTTGTATTGTTTTCTTTTACTGAAGAAGAGACGCACCTGTTATTGAACACGCACGGTGGTGCAGTGCAGTCGGATTTGTGTATACCCACTTCTAAATCCACTCTGATGCGCATCATTCAGTAGTGTCTTGCATTAGCCAAAATGATGACAGTCCACCACATAATATCTTATCCAATTGCACGTGAATAAATGCAAATACTCAATAAAAGCAAGACAGTGGCGCCGGCTTCCTTTGAAATATGATTGCGCCCGCGCCCGCTTCGTCCTGCTTCGTGACAGAAATGCCACCTGCATGCGCGAGAGCATGTAACTCGATAATTGGTAACACGAGTGGTAACATGATAATTAATCGTTGATTACTAATTTGAATCAGTACATTATAACGAAAACAATACCTTAAAGAAATTAAGAGTTCTTACTTCTCCAGACACCACTACACCACTGCGCACGCAGTAAAGTGTAACGTAATAATAAATAAATTAAGAAGGTTCATTCACTCGGCGGCAAGAGAGAGGAACAGCCTAACATGGACGAAAATGTTAGTGTCAAGGAGGATTGATCGCAGTCAGGGCCACTAACAGTAGGTAAGCCAAAAAGTTTTTTCGCAACTGTTTATTGACTTGTTAGCAGTTTGCTGTGTAATATGTGCCGATCAGGTGCAGTCAGGTCTCTGTCTTCCCAGCCGGGTTCGGGTCCAATTTACAAATAACAGTCGGGTCCGCGTCGGGTCCGGGTAGTAAATTTAAGGCATTTCTCTGGTCTGCACGGGTTCGGGTCCCGCTTTCAAATTAAATACAGGTCCGGGTCGGTTCCGTGCAACAAATTTACGGGTCTCTTCGGGTTCGGGTACGAATTTTTGGACCCGTGAAGACCTCTACTGACGACTGCTTTACATAGTCGAGTTCAAGCAGCAAAAGATCAGACACGGCGCCCTCTAGAGGACTCATCACACCTCCACTGGGGAGACCAGCAGAAGAACTGACATCATTCTGAGTGAAAAATAGATTAGGCCATAAACATAAGATTGTTAAATCAAATTAGACAAATTAGACAAGTTAAATCAAATTAGTTTTAATTTTGTAGTAGTTTCAAGTAAATCTGTAAATTGTCTTGCAGTCTAAAGAGAAATGCAGTACATTGACAGCATCAGGTGACAGTCAGCATTTCCCTGCTGAAAAAACCCCAGCTAAGCTGGTTGGCTGGTTTTAGCTGGTCATAGCTGCTCAGCAGTCTGGTTTTAGAGCAGTTTTGGCCACTTTCTTAGCTGGTCAGGCTGGGAGACCAGCTTAAACTGTAAAACTTAAAACTACTTCCAGCTTAAACCTTACAGATTAGGCTGGTGTTTTTTTTTTTCACCCCAGTTGTTGTCTGTTACCAAGAAACACGTCACTGATTCTTAAGAAGTGGGACAAAACCTTGTACTCAGACAAATGAAACTAAATTTCTCTACCTTATTAAGCTACTGAGCTGTGCTTTGATTTAACCTCACAACTTTTCTCTTTCTCTCTCTCTCTCTCTCTCTTTTTATAATCAAAACAAAAAAAAAATGTTCATTTCAACATTTCAAAAAAACACATTCTCATGTTAGCAGACACTAGGGTGCCTCGATACAATAATTTTGGCATTGGTACGATACCAAAATAATACCTTTGTATCAATACTAAATCAATACCATAGGTAATAAATAACCAGCCTCAAAAGATAAGTGAATTAAAAAAAAATTAGTAAGTAATGTTAACACACTAAACATGTATTAGTTCATTGACCTTCATTAATAAGTGCTGTATTACTGTTAGTTCGGATTAGGCCTGCCTAATGAATTTGAACAAAGTTAAAGTATTAAAGCAAATATCATGTGACCAAACCTAAACAGGTTCTAGCTTGTCACACATGCACATTTGAGCTTTCGTGTTGACTCTGTATCACATCTTAGGTATGTGCGTTGCTCAGTTGGAAATGAAAGTTAATTAAAACTGAATTTAAGAATAATGAATGATGCACTCACCTGTTAATCTCTAAATTTGTGTTTAAGATCAGTATGTGTAAGTGACAAGTTCCTGTGGCAACACATGATTTACAGGAAAGCTTGCATACAGGTGCAGCTTGTTCATCTTCATCATCTGTTTGCAAAACAATGCCATATATTTCACTTCTACTGTTGTCTTTATTTACTGATTTTGAGCTCATTGATGGAGTTTCATGTGTTTGTTGATCCATCCTGTTTTTTTGCCCATTTCACAGGAATTTGGGAAGCACTACAGGTGAACTTCGGAACAGCAGAGTATAAAATACCAAATTGATCAAAATGATAGTATCACACCGCACATCCCTAGCAGACAGATTACATTTTCACATGTGACCAACAACTCCTCAGTAAATATAAAACAGGGCTCTACACTTGTGCTCCTAACTTAAAAAATATAGGAGCACAGTCCAAATTTTAGGTGATATTACTTGAAGTGAATGCGTGAATGTTATTTGTTTATGCGTTTACCATCCTATAATAGCAATAAGCTTTGTGCTCTGTTACCTTTTCATAAACAATGTAGGCCTATCAGCCTTAAAATTCTGCCAAATTAATTGGGATGAGATGATAAATCGTCGCGAATGGAGAAATGATTCAGCATCGATTCGAGATATGTGATTCTTTCTCAAATCGAGTTTTGAACAGCGGATGGCACTGCTTGCTTTAGAAACAGCCGTGCTGTGCTTGTTGAAAAATCCTTACACGCACTTGAACCTAAAATAATCATTTATACAATTCGAAAAGGTTGAAGTGAATTACAAGGGTGTTCACAGTGGGCTGTGTTTACAATAATCTCACGTCATAAAAGCATTCTGAGCCGAGGTGAAATGACGTGACTCAGCCGAACCCACAAGTTCTCTTCAGCGCTCTTCTTTGTGAGCATTTGAGTGTGCGGATAAAAACTAGATTAGAGCGCATCTGCTGTTAAAATATAAGCTCAGAATCGATTCCAAAGAGAATGGTGATGCATTCAGAAGATCTCAGAATCGATCCACGAATCAATGTATTGTCACATCCCTACAAATTAATAATGAAATTCAGACAATAAATATGATTTTGGCGCTGCTTAATGCAGAATAAGTGATGGTTTTAGTGCATCTTCCTCTTTACTACTATAGTATAAAATAAACATGAATGGACATGAAGAGATATATTAGAGGAGAGCCTACAGTACAACTTGAATGAAATGCATACTGAAATGTTTCAGGTAATCACGTTTTATTTTACAACAGTTCTAAAATGCATTGAGGAGGAGCCCAGACTACACTCAGTGGCCAAGTAATGCTGACATACTTATGGTCAGTGATATTGGCGCAGATTCTGTGTAATTAACACTTTTTTGTGATTGTATATAGTTCTAAAGTGGGAGAAAACAAATTTAGTTTCCACTTTAAGTGAACCTTAGTTCCCAGAACATCTAGATGGATTAAAATGCTGATGCTGTAAAAGGAGGGGGAGACATAAACACATGACATTATGACTGAAATGTTAAAAAGTCAAATAAAATAAATGAAACACCTTTTATTCTGTGGCCAAAGAACAACCATGAACACAAATCACAGTTCAACGCTACATTTATTGTAAATATTATAATATTAGTCTACATTTGACTAAATCTTCACATTTAAATATAACAAAACAGTGATGCATCAGTACCATATCTGATATTTGCTTTCTAGTATTCAGTGATTAATAATGTGATCACAGTATGCTTGTTAATTTCAGTTCTTAAGCACACACGGGTCACTGCTGTATATTTGAGCACTAAAACAGCAGGAATCAAAACACATTTGTGACTCTGGACCACAAAACCAGTCTTAAGTATCACGGGTATATTTGTAGCAATAGCCAAAAATACATTGTATGGGTCAAAATTATCGATTTTTCTTTTATGCCAAAAATCATTAGGATACTAAGTAAAGATCATGTTCCATGAAGATATTTGATACATTTCCTACCTTAAATATATCAAAACTTAATTTTTGAGTAGTAACATGCATTGCTAAGAACTTCATTTGGACAACTTTATAGGAGATTTTCTTAATATTTTGATTTTTTTTTTTTTTGGCACCCTCAGATTCCAGATTTTCAAAATGTTTTATCTTTGCCAAATATTATCCTATCCTAACAAACCATACGTCAATGTCCAGGGTCACATTTTAGACTCGTGGAGTCATCATATCAGATGGTTTACTAGTGGTCTAATACTAAGTAGATGCATTGAGGAGGAGCGTTTGGTTTAGGGGGGTAGAATCCACAGTTCAGTACTCACTAAGTACTCTTGAGAACTTTTAAATAAGCTACTCTTTTACCCTTAATCAAGTAGTTTCTTGGACAAGTACTTTACTTTACTTTTTTTTTTATTTTTTTTTTATATAATGGTACTGCTACTTGAATGTATGTTTTCAGTGCTCTTTCCACCACTGCCTTTATCTGTTCTTAATAAAGACAAATGTAACAGATAGGGATGGGACGATACACCTACCTCCCGATTCGATACGATTCCGATACTTGGGTGCCGATACGATATGTATTGCGATTTTTTTAAGAATTCCGATTCTACAAGTATTGCGATTCGATATTGTAATGTGTTGCGATTTTGTTTTTTTCTCTCTAGACCATATGGAAAAATGTGAATAGTACACAATATATACACAATAAAAAAAACATTTTAGCATTTTTCCTGTTTTATTTCAGTTTATAACAAACTAAATATTTCAGCATAAACAAACAGCCACTAACTTATACAGTGTCTCATTTAGAGTTCGTTGGCTTGCAGACGCTTCTGCTTTCTCAGGTTGCTTGGCGTTTAACTCTGGATGATGTCGAGCAAGATGCGCGCTCATGTTAGTTGTATTACCACAGTAGGTTACCAGTATTCGACAGAGTTTGCACACTGCTTTAGACATGTCTAGCTGTTCATTCCCTGGTAATTTGTGAAATTTAAAGTGTGATGGTGCAGGCTGTATATCTCTTGCTGTCTTTCCTTCCGCCATTTTCAATTTTTCGTGTTTGCTAGTAAGAGATGTGACATCGCCCTCTGCTGAAATAAAAGACGTAACTTTCGTCCGCCTCGTTTATAAGTAAGTGCTAAAATAAAGCAATGTATTTAATATGAATTAATATCGATTCTGGTGTAAAAAAATCGATTTTAAAATCGTAAAAAATCAAAAAAAATCGCGATAGTTAGGTGAATCGATTTTTTGTCCCATCCCTAGTAACAGATTACAATGCTAAAACATGCTACCATTTGTGAGCTCATATTTACTGGTGTTAATAGCTGATAACTAAATTAAAAAATGCAAACTAAATATATGGAACTGATTTCTAGAAATTGTTGGTAACACTTTACAATAAGATTCTGTTAGTTAATGTATTAAATAACATTGACAAACAATGAACAGGACATTTATTGTAGTATTTATTTGGTTTTGTTAATGTTAATAAAAAAAATACAATTGTTCATTGTTAGTGCATGTTAATTCACAGTGCATTAACTAATGTTATCTAGCACAACTTGTGATTAGTAAATTAGTAAGTGTTGAAATGACTTTGAGTTAACTAAGACTAATAAATGCTGTTAATTCTTCGTTCATGTTAACTAAAGTAGTTAACTAATGAAACCTTATTGTAAAGTGTTAACCAAATTGTTAATCTTAGGAATGAGTTGCGTCAATTTTTACTTCAAAGAGCAAACATCATTAGTGTTGGTTTCACTGCGTTTCCGTACAGCGCTGTCCTTCAGGAAGACTTTCCCGTTGGGTTGCGTCCTCCATGTCAGTGTGACGTCCTGATTGTTCAGCGTCTGCTTCAACTAAACCACAGAAACAGCCTTTGATTACAATGGATGAATCTTGGGCAAACAAGTTGGAGGCATTTCAGCTCAAAATAACATCGCTTACGTTATGAATCTTACAGAAAGAGCAGAAATTGTCAAAAGACTGACTGATGTGGGTTTTTGTTCACTCTGGAGGAGGAATCTGATAATTGAATTATAAAATGAACCTCGTTTAAGACGAGCGCCTTCAGTTTAGCTTCATTCCCATTCGGACCGGATTTCACCTGCACTCGGATCACCTGCCTCTTCCTCTTGACTGTGGGACAAACACACTATAAATCAGGGATTCACAAACTTCAGCCAAAGTCAGCCAAACCCCTTCAACCAAGAATTAAAAACAGTTTTGCTAAATGAAAATGAAATATATATATTTGGAATAGAATAAAATGGAATTATTGGGAAAAAATAAGTGATTTCATAGGGTCCTACAACACCCTTGAACCATAGTTTGTGAAACTGTAATGTAGATAAAAAGTTAAATCAAAGTCAAATCATCCTATTCAGTTTTTGTCAACCAATAACAAATGAATGTACATAATAGTTCAGATCAGACCTACCTGTGTTACAGTAGAAGTAATAATCTTTAGTGCAGAATCTATCACCAATTGTTTGATGATAAATATCTGCACCAACACAGTCTGCTTGCCACCGAGTAAATGTCTGAATAGCGAGTTGGGTTGAGTTAGTAACACTAGCCCGATTTGACCACTTCCAAGTCTCCCTGTACAGTCCGATCCAGACTGGAAGCACTAGATCATATATCAAGCTGATTATCTGGTCGTTGTCATCTTGACTCCTAATGGTAGCCAGGTCTGTGTGATGATCTCTGCAGAACGTCTGAGCATCGTGCCATGTCTTACGAGTATTGATTAAAACCATTTTCTGTGTTGCGTTTGAACTTTCTGTGAAAAAATCCAAAATAGTCAAGATGTTAAAACCAAATTAATTTTTTCTGTAGTGAGTGTGAGTCTGTTAAACCTGCCGAATATTGCTAGATTGTTCATTTTTAAATAATATTTACAGAAGTGATAGTTTACCCAAAAATGTCAACAATTATTGTCATGATTTACTTATTAGGACTCTGAGACTTTTTCATATGCACTGTAAGTTTGGCAAGAAAATAACTTTTCAGTTTTTTATTTAAATTTCACATTTAATTTAATGTGTTACTTGCCATTTCTTTGTAATTATTTGTGAAATGTACACATTGAATTAAGCATGAAAGCTTGAAGTGAAAACTGAAAAATAATTGATAATAAAAAATAATAAAAAATATGCAGGTTTGAAATGACATGAGGTTCAGTCAGTTTGATTGTGTCTTTTTGGGTGAACTATACCTTCAGTCTCTCATTGTAAGTTTTATATGTTTGCTTTCAGAAATTGTAAAGTATAAAAATTAAATATGAAGTCTGGCATGGTCTGTGGGTTCCACTTAAGAACACGGAACATGATTAGATTAAAAGACTGGAGTTTTTGGGATTTCTAATAGAGATCAACCGATGTATTGGTTTTGCCGATTAATCGGCACCTATAGGTGATAAAGTCTTGTTTAATGAATTGAGTATGTGACATTACTAAGCATCCTGTGTGTGTGATACCGGATAGCTGCGAGTTCTTTTGCCCGTTGTTTTGTTGTGACATATTTTGATATCCATATGTATGTAATTTCAATATTGTGGCCTTTGTGTAGATGTGTAAAGATGGCCATCTTTAGCATGAATGTTTAGCATCTTTAGTCCATTTGTAACATTAAGATTGATAAAAGCTGTAGAATAGAAGTATTGTCCCTTGTTAGAGTGTGTTCATTTCAGCATTTATTGATATATTTTACAATTTTAGTTGCTTTTGTTAGCATTAATGAACAATGAACTAACTGTAATGATCAATATGTAATTAATATTAATATTTTTATTCATTTACGAAGTATGGTTTAGTAACTACTTTTTTAAATAGCAGAGCACTGTTTATTTTCTGCTCAGTATCCATTTTAAAAACTATCGGTCGATTAATCGTATCGGCCAGTGTGGTCCAACCCAGTTATCGGTATCGGTAAAATCCAATATCGGTCGACCACTAATTTCACTAGTTTTTGGTAACTACTGTAGTCTGATTCACAAACAAGTGACTAATTTTCACTAATATAACTAGTTTGAATTGGCATGATGAATTTTTCAATTAATTTGGCGTCTCAACATCTGAACTGCAAGTTATTATTCTTTAAGCACTTTCTGAATCAAAATAAAGTGAATTTTGTGTGCTGAATCCTTGTCAACTTTATCATTTTATCATTATTGGCCAAAAATTAAAGTTTAATGACAAGGTTTATTATGGTTAACGAAAACTAACTTAAGGGAAAAAAAAGATTTGATATAAAACAAATGTTAATTGAAATAGTTTTCAAGGCTGCATTTCCAATTTTCATTTTGTGAGTGTGTGGTTAAAAACTAGATTAGAGTGCAATCAACTATGTATTAGTTTATCGTATGAAAACAACTAAAACTGGGGGAAAAATGATATAGACATTTAAAAAAAAAAAAAAAAAGAAAAAATGTATAAAAAATAACAAAAACACTACAAAATTACTAAAACTTAACTAAAATAAAATAAAAACAGAAAATATACAAAGAAAAAGCTATAACAGCATCTTAATAATACTAAAATAACAGTGGTTTATGATGTGAATTTTCACCAACCCCTAATGTCATTATATTAATGTCTTCATTCATACACTGAAGTCATGAGTGATTGTATGTGTTTCTCACCATTGTAACACACAAAGTAAAATGAGTTGTGGCAGTACAAATCAAACCAGGCTCCATTAGAAAACATCCCAGCGCACTCCTCTCCGTAACCGTAGTTATTTGGCTCCCTCCAAGCCCAGGACTGGAACAGCAGACTCTCCTCGTCATAAGACCAGCGCCAGCTGTTGACGTCGTTGTACAGTCCGATCCAGGCGAAGCCAGTAAACAGATTTTCGTCTGCAGCTTCTTGCAGCCTCGTCCAGTTTTCATTACTCTGAACGGTGGCCAGGTCATAATGGTGTTTCCTGCAGTACGTCTGAGCCTTTTCCCACGTCATTGACTGCTTGATCAGAATATACTCCTGCTGTATACACAGAGTTAATGACAGGAGTCCTGCAAGACAATAGAGTTATTTTTTCTTTCTTAAAATTCTATTTGGTTGGCTTTATTTCATCTGCACTTCATCCGGTACTTGGTGTCTTTCATTTCAACCTAAGAAAACTGGAATCTGCATCTGAAATAACATTTAGAGATATTTACAGTTTAATGTATCTCAGACGGGACATGGTTGTGTGTAAACTGCTTACAGGTTTATTTTGTTTTGAACATAAAACGTTGAATGCTGATATTTGAAATAATTGAAGACATGAAAAAATAGTCGAAATGTGAAATTAAAACAGCCAGTAGGTGGCAGTATATGACTGTTAATAAGTGAGTCATTTAGATTCAACCGATTCATTCAAATGGCTGATTCATTCTGGAACAAAGCATTTGACTCTGTTAATGAGTGAATCACTGAATCATTTTTTATCAGCCGATTAGTTCAAAAAACGGATTCATTCAATAAGTAAACGGCGTTCATTGTTCAGAGACGCAAAACTGTGCTGCGATCTTTGTTTGGAACTATTTTCGTTGGCGAAATTGAGCAAAAACAAGCAAAAATATAGCTGCAAGCAGCAATTGCGGGGCCAAGCACAAAAGAGGCAGAATGAGGAGTTAAGCATGGCAAGGAGCAGCAGACCGACTACAACAGTGAGTAACTTAAGCCATTTTAGGATAATATCAGTTGAAATGGCTGAAAAATCATAAAGACAACCAATCGTAATAAAATTTAATGGCTTATCACTTTTGACCAACAGGTGGTGCTGTTTTCAAATTGATGTGACATGTTCTGTGTGAAATGACAATGACAAACAAAGTTTGCCGTCATTATGTCAAAGCTTTGCAGAGATACAGACTCGGATGCAATTTGGCATCTTTCCAGCAAATTTGTTGATGCACTAAACGAAAACGGTTTCGTATATCGACACGAAATTCATAACTTTTTGCCAGCATAGTCTGAAGATGATCTGAGTCAAATTTGGTGAAGATCGGACTAACAGTCTGGGAGGAGTTTGAAAAAGTAGGTTTTGTACATTAATCAAAATGGCGGACAGGAAGTTTGGCCAATTTCGGCATAATGGGTATCAATGTTCTCGACTTGACCCAATGAATCTATTGGCATCAGTTTCATTCCAATAGGCTAATGTAAGCAGAAGTTATTAGCATTTTTGTAAATTTCATTATTAATGTTTAGTGAATGGCGTATTACTTCTGACCCATAGGTGGCACTGTTACCAAATTGATGTGGCTTGGTCAGAGTGTGGTGACAATAGCACATATAAAATTTGGTGTCAATATGTCAAAGCTTTGCAGAGATACAGACTCGGATGCAATTTGGCATCTTTCCAGTAAATTCGTTGATGCGCTAAACGAAAACGGTTTCGTGCATCGACACAAAATCCATAACTTTTTGCCAGCATGGTCTGAAGATGATCTGAGTCAAATTTGGTGAAAATTGGACTAACGGTCTAGGAGGAGTTCGACAAAGTAGGTTTTCAACATGAATCAAAATGGCGGACAGGAAGTTCAGCCAAAATTGGCAAAATTGGTATCGGCGTTCTCAGCATGACCGAAGGAATCTATCAAAATCAGTTTCATTTCAATAGGCTAATGTACGCAAAAGTTATTAGCATTTTTTGAAATTTCGTTATAACTTTTGACCACAAGGTGGCGCTGGCCCCAAAATTTTTATGTACATTCAGGGCATGGTGCCGAACATTTTTGTAATTAATGTCGAAACGATACGCTAATCCGTTCTCAAGATACAGCATTTTAAAGCTAAATTCAAGATGGCCGACACCCAAAATGGCTGACATGGGAAAATTGGATATGGTTCGACTCGGTATGACACACCGAATCTAAAGAGACCAGTTTTGTGATTTTTGGACAAATCATTCAGACGTTATAAAGAAAAATAGCCATTTTTCGTATCTCCTGACCACTAGGGGGCACTGCACCGAAACACTGCAGGTAGGCTCAGGTCATGCTTGTTATAACACACACCAAGTTTGGTGTCAATATGCCAAACTATTACAGAGATATAGCCTCACATTGATTTTTGCTAGCTTTTCGTAGAATTCTTTCGCGTGTTATTCGTGAACGGCTGGACGAATCGACTTGAATTCCATAACTTTTTGCCAGCGTGGTCTGAAGATGATCTGAATCAATTTTTGTGACAATCGGTGCAACGGCCTAGGACGAGTTCGAAAAAGTAGGTTTTACGAACAATTGAGAATAGCGAAAAAACTAAACCTTACGATTTTTGAATTTTGGTGTCCATTCGACTCGGCATAAGCCAAGGAATCAGAGGAAAAAAGAATTTTTGTTGTGTGGCTTACGGTTCAAATGTTATTAGCATAAATCTTTTGAAAGTTTGGACAAGTGGTGGCGCTAGAGAGTTTGAGTTAGAGACTCCAAACTTGCTATGGTTAATGTTGGGACTGTCCTCTATCAGTGTGCAAAATTATACAACTTTCCCGCAAGCGGTTCTATGGGCTGCCATAGACTTGCGGCGGAAGAGGAAGAAGAAGAAGAAGAAGAAGAAGAAGCGGAATAATAATAACGCCAACGGATACAATAGGTGCCACCGCACCTCCGGTGCTTGGCCCCTAATTATGTCTAAAATGTAAGTCACTTATTCATTTACTGAACTTGTATAAAATGATTATTAAATGTGTTATGCTGGCATCTTTGTGTGGTGTAGATTAAGTTAACTATATGCCTGGAATTTAGAGTTTTAATAGACCTACTAAATCAACGTGCGTGCCCTCTGTGTGTGATTTGGTGATATTATATATAATGTCAGATCGCACATAATTACAACAACACTTACCATATTATGGCAGAAGATACACTGTATATCACACAACCCTGACACGACTCGAATGGAAAATGACTCCTCCGTGGTAGCGCGCGCACTTGTTTGCAAACGAGCAAAGGTGTTTTAGGAGTTGCAACTTGCAAGCAGCAGACCACTGAATCCTCAAACCTGCTTTCCTGCAGTCCGTGTTCTTCTGACTTCTGACTATTTTGTAGTAAGTAACGAAATGTATCAGAGTCAAAGTATACATTAGGGATGCACGATGTTGGATTTTTACCGATGTCCGATATGCCGATATTTTTCCGTCTCATTTTGGCCGATACCGATATATATCCTGTTGTTTGAAAACAATACCAAGCGTACCTGGCATACACCACATACTGTATTATATACCGACTAATAAATTACAGAATGTTTAGCAAACACTGAGGAATCAAATAAATAAATAAATAAAAAAAAGAAATGCTCATGAAGTGACTCTCAGCAGATATTGTTTATGTATTTATTTCCTCATTTAGTGAGACCACAGACGCTGAAATCACCGCGAGCGTCACACGCACTTCAGTGTAGTAAACAAAAGTGCTCCATTCAAAGGGTAACACAGACTATCGCAACACACCTAGTTCTTATCAACGTTGTTTAGCCTAACTAACAGCCTAAAGCAACAATCACATAACATACGTAAATTGTCAAAACTTTATAATTATGGCATTACAGATTTTAATTTTCATGCCCAATAAATAGCTGCACAAAACATTGTAATAACATTTGAGTCATATGTGCAAACTATATGTGAATACTGTAAAACTTTAATAATAACTTTAGTGTTTAACAAGTTTTCAGCAGTAACAAGAATGAAATCAATCTTATTTTAACCGGTTTGGAAAAGACAAATAGTTTGTCAACAAGCGTGTAAATACAGCCTGAATTAAATCTTGTCATATTACATGGCAAGTTTCACATCCAAATGCATTATATGTGGCCGCAACACCGGTTTCATCACTTGCCCACCGTGGCACCGCCTCCACCGTCGTTTTGACTTTTTTATAGTAGGCCTAAGAAAAATCATTTCCTTCATTTCCTTCATTTATCACGTGAGGAAAGTGAGTCGAGCTGACGACTGGTGAGAAAGGCAAGACATTGGCGGAAGATTGAGTTTCAATTTCAAAACAAAATATAAAAGCTCCTGGGGTGCTATTATGCTTTTTCACTTGTTAAACTTGAGTCAGTGTGTGGTGTGTATCCACTCCAAAGGGAAAAAAAATCTCTTTTCAAGAACTACAACGAATGGCTCCTTTGGACTCCTTTTGGGCGGTTATAAACACTAGCATTGACTAGAGTGGCCGCTTTAGAGCAGTAATGCGCCGCAGACGTGTTCAGTACAGGGGGTCGAAACGCATGCCGAAGCCGCAACCTACTCCGGTTGTTTCGGAGTCTAATAAAGTCATGGGCGTCGGAAGCAAAATAAATGTGGATGGGTCCCCCCCACCAAAAAAACTGGAGTATATACTGTTTTCTCTAGTCTGGTGCCTTTTAATTAACGGAATAGGCCGCCTTGCTGGCAGGGTTTATGTATATATTACGTCTGCTCACTAGCGTGACAACATTTCAAAAGGTGACTTATATACCTTTCCAGTGGCGTAAGTCATAAAACGTGTGTTTTGACGCAAACGACCCGAGTTCGCGTCCGCTTATTGCCGAAATCGTTCTTTTGCATTTTCACATCTCATTTTACACCGGAAAAGCACTGTTTTCAATAAAAATAAAAATGAAGGAAACTTTATTCAAACGAAAAGTTTGAATAAAGTATCAGGTAGGGTTAGGTGTATCTGAGCAGCAGGTGTGTTCAGATGCTGTGTTTACTTTACTGTGTTTCGGGAGTGCAGGAGGCGCGAATAACTAGTGAAAACACAAAATGGAGTTTAATTAACATGCAGTGGTGCAGTGCAGGATATACCCACTTCTTTATCAGTTGGCTTTGCGTATACCAACTTCTAATTATCCCCTCTGATGCGCATCATACAGTAGTATCCTGTATTACCCAAAATCATGAGTCCACCAGGAGCTAACATTAACAAAATCACACGTGAATAAATAAAAATATCCCCTAAACACACCCAGCAAAGACAGCTGTGCAGTCAGGACCCTGGCACCCGCTTCCTTTGAAATATGTTTGTTGATTGCGCCTGATGCGCCCGCGCCCGCTCCGTCCGCTCCTCCACCCCAGATGCTGCCTGTTTATACGCGTGAGCATAGAGCTTCATCTATTAACACATTAGTTATGTGGAATGAATTTAACTGATGGCGCTCTAAAAAGTGCGCAGACATATTCGCCGAATTAGAGACGGTAAAAGTGGGTGGGTCCGATATCGTTGGTCTTCAAAAGTGGGTGGGTCCTGTCCCACCCGCATTCAATGGTTCCGACGCCCATGAATAAAGTGCCTCCATTCATCATAAAAAGTGCCTCACATGGCTTCTGGGGGTCTCCTGTAGCAAATCGACGCGTTTTTGTAAGAAAAATATCCATATTTAAAATATAAGATTCACTATTAAGTACTGAAATACCGTCTAAGCTGTTCGCCAATCGCAACACACTGTTATAGTTAACCAATCATTACACATTTCCTTTTTTCGGAAGGCGGGCCTTCATTAAACCTGGAACTAATCAAGCTATTTGCGCCAGGCTGGGAGAAAGGTATTGTAATAATGTAAATTATGTGAAAAAGAATGCATTTTTCGAACAACCAAGCATGAAAGCATGTTCTAGTACACCCCCAAAACAAAATCAAGACTTTGAAAAAGAGCATAATAGGACCCCTTTAAAAATATTTTGGATTTTGAAAGGCCTGCTGTTGCTGTTTATCTAAAAGGTGATTTTGGAAGCTCATTGGAAGAACATTCGTTTCTTATTTATTTGGTTCCACCGTGTTTGCTGATTTTCAGTATTTTTTATAATTAAACTTTCTGGAAGTTATTTGTTATTTTAAATTAGGCCTATACCATGGTGTATTTTTATTAGTGTTGTAAATAAATGAATCATTATAAGTGAGTTTGTTGTAGGCTACTATTTTGTTGTTGTTGTTGTTGTTGTTGTTGTTGTTGTTGTTGTTCAGTCAATCAATTGACACCAAATTGCTGTTAATTTCAAAAGTGAAAGTAAAATGCGCATGGGCATTTACAGGCTGTTTAAAAAGTGAGGAAACGTGCAGTAAGTTGCTGTTTTTAGAGAAGAACAGTATCAATTTTTTAATTTATTGCATGAACTCAGTAATTTCAGTATCAAAATATCAATATCTTTGACTAACACCTATAGTTTGTTTGGTCATTTTAACGGGTAATAAGTGATCTGAATTATTATTGTGTTGATCATACTGACCTCAATTTTCCTCCCAATCACTCTTGCCTATAAACGTGTTACTTTTTTCATAATATTTCTGCATGTAAAACAGCAAGAATATGCAAATCTAATTTCTTTTGTAATGTTGTTACATTCTTAAAAAAATTAATTAAAATCTTCTGTATAATGTTTTACCTGAAAGAAAAAGCAGTTGAAGCCAAATTTGGTCCATCACTTTGCCAGTGGTTTTTGTTGCTGAGAAAAAAAAATCTAAATTAGTTCTGTAATGTCCTGTCTGCATAGCTGATGAATTGGCATGATTGTTTTTAAGGTTAAATTTATATATTTGTATAAGGAAAAAAATACATCAAATGCTGAAGTAATATTTCATTAGCAACATGATGTGGAAAGTACAGCATAATTAGTAATCAGCCGTTCATCACTTATGAATGAAAGAGCACTAACCTGTTAAACTGAACTGATGAAGTGTTGGCCTTCCTTCAGTGATCACGACTTCTCAGGATGTTCCTCAAGTTCCCAATCTTGTGCTCTTTAAATGGATTTGTTATGTTAAGAAGGGAATCACTGTCAGATATGCAAAGTGTGACCTGTAGGTAAGTTGTGTTTTGGTGGATCGTCTTAGGACACTCATTATCATCTGATTCCTCGTTAAACTTTACATTAGAAGTTGCACATTTAGACTGAATCTCTGAATGACAGCCGTCTATTAGTGTAATTAAAACACGAATATTAAAAAAAAAAAAAATAAATAAAATCATTGTGCCTTCTGTATATTTATTAATTAAATGTTTCTTGATTTAGCATCTGCGAATTGATGATCTCAGATTGATCTCAGAGGCCGACTGAAGATGTTCATTGGCCGATCACACACAAATCAGCTTTAAAACATTAGACAGATGATATTAGTCATGATTTCCTAAGTAGTGTAAGACACTGAGTGCATCTTTTACATACTTTCGACCTGATTAAATGTGACCGTGGACCACAAAACCAGTCTTAAGTAGGTATATTTGTAGCAATAGCCAAAATACATTGTATGGGTCAAAATTATATATTTTTCTTTTATGCCAAAATTGTTAGGATATTAAGTGTAGATCATGTTCCAGGAATATATTTAGTGAATTTACTACTGTGAATATATCAAAACATAATCTTTCATTAATATTATGCATTGCTAACATTTCCTCATCTCCACATTTCTCAATATTTCAGATTAAATATTTTAAATTTTTCAAATTTTTCCAGATTTTCAAATAGTTGTGTCTCAGCCAAATATTGCCCCATCCTAACAAACCATACATCAATGGAAGGCTTATTTATTCAGCTTTCAGATGATGTCTGATGATGATTTCAAATCCTAATTTCATAAAATTGACCCTTATGGTTCTTTTTGTGGAGTCACAAATGATATAAATAAAAAAAAAAAAATGATTTAAAGTGTAATGCTGTCACTTTAATTGTTTTGGGTGACTTTGTTGTGTGTGTAATTTTAATTTATTTTTATTTCTCAGTTTAAATGTTCTTGTGGATCATGTAAATGAAGGACAATGTGAGTCCATGCAAAACACACAGTGTTGCCTAAGAAAGACTGAACTTCATGTACAAGCATTTGCATATCCACTTTTTTTAATCTAAAATGAACTTTACACTTACATGTGTGGATCTGGCCAACACTTCTGTCCAAACCAACTGGTGTTGCATTCAAGGTGCACATTTACGTTTGATCAGTTCTTGCTTTAATTGGAGGAAATCACACGCTTGGTCAAAGCCACATTCTTAATCATGCGTTTGGTTTCTTTGTTGATGTTTTTTTTTTTTTTTTTTTTTTTTTTTTAGGTCAGCCGTGTTTGTGATTTAGTAGAGTATGTTTTCAGATCATGCCAAATTGAATCTTCAGCAGTTATTTTCCTATGCAAATGCTAGTAGGCTTGTGCTTGGCCCTTAATACCCCCATAATACTATTGATGTAATGTTAATGACAAAAAAGCCATACAAGGAAAATGGCCTCAGGTAAACTAATAAATGGATTTAAATGAATTGAATACAATTGAATTGACTTAGTAGTGGAAAAAGTGTGAAATATACAGAAGAGTCAGCTTGTGTTGTTTCTTTGGTTTTATTTAGTGTTGAATGGGTGCCGCCTTCATGTGTGTGCAGTAACAGTCCGAGTTCACATTTTCATTTACATGAAGTTGAAAAATTGAAACTGAATTGAAATGTTTATGTAAAATAACCCATCATAATGTTTTAGGTCTATTTTTGACGTGGAAGATATATATGAAAGTGTCTAAAGAAATGCATAATTTTTAGTAAGGGACTGAAACTTTGCCTTAAAAAGAAATCGGGTATGTATGGAGTCTAGAATTTGGCTGATGGACGATGGCATCACTGATAGGCATCACCCAGCCCTAGCAGCTATAGATATTAAAATGTGTGTTGTATCCAATTAGGTAAACATCATTACAGATAATTCAGTTTATCAGAGTAATGTTGTTTGTTTTCAGTATGTTTTAGTTTGCTTTCTTAACTCGTTTCACTAACTCACCTGGTTTAGCTTGATTAGTGATTTGCTTCTTGTCTTTGAATAAAGTGTCCTTGTGAAGGTCAGGATGGAAATCAGTGTAATCAGGATGGAAAATTTTCACAGTCGGCTGGCTTATGTGATGTGTTTGCGGTGTAGCAGAAAGTACTGCTTTAAACAATAGAGAAGCAAGAATAAATGTGTTCACATGACCTCGTCAGGTTGCATGTTAAGGGATAGTTCAGCCAAAAACAAAAATGTGCTTTGAATTAACTCGTCATCAGGCCATCCAAGATGTAGTGACTTCTCTCTTCAGCAGAACAGTGAAGAAGGTTTCAGCTGAAACCATGTTCCTGCAGCCCGTCTGAGAATCATAAAAAAAATAAAATAATAAAAAGCAAAATAAAGTCTTATGAAGATGGCGACGCTGATGCTGTGCTCGACAGACCCAGACAGTCTGGTAAAGATGATCCACAGGATGCTCCGCTGTAGCGGCTCTGTGTTCTTTGTATGTCAGGATTCAGGAAGAGAATTATTTACATCCAAATGTTTTTTGATTTACACAATAGATTTTGCAATATAAACTATTTAAAGGGGCCATTAACTGAACTGAACGCTCTGTTTGAATAGGCGTGGCGGATTGTAGAGTCGGAAGTAAACGCCCACTGCTAACGCTTGTATGTTTGACAGCCTAGACATCCTTCACAGATGGATGCTGCTGTGATTTAGGCATAGATACTCATAGGGCTGGGTGATATGGGCAAAAAAATTATCACGATCATTCGATATTGTTAAATTTTTTCAAAAAAAAAAAGTCAAATCTTTATTTCTTTGCAGTTTAAAGTCAGATTTTTGCTCCAAAGTGGAAGTTGTAGACCATTTTCCTTAATAAAATAAATATCTAAACAGAAAAATTCATTTCTGCATGTTCTAATGAGTTATATTGTTTCAAATCAAAAATCAGGTTTGGGTTGTCTGATAATGATAATGATGATAATAATAATAATAATAACAATAATAATCATAATATCACTTTTTTGTCTCTTAGAAATGCACATTTGATAGTAGCTTGAGGATGCAGAGGTACGTTTTTGTTCTTTATCAATCAGTAACATCTGTAAAAAATGTAGCAACCTCAGTTTTATATGGTTAAATTTATTCTGACCCTTTTTTTTTTAATTAAGCATTAGTCTCCTATAGTAGCATGCATACATTTTAAATCATGACAAACACAGTTAAAACCACACATAATGGTACCTCAATACCATGGTAAAAATATAACTACATGGTTTTATAGGTAGACTATTTGTATGAAAAACGGTAGTCTAAAAACATTCAGTATAAATGCACACATGCTATAGCTTCAAAACAGATACACACATACTATAATTATATAGCATTACTCCTGTAATCAAATTCAGTGTGAATATTTTTTTAATTTTTTTTTTTGACATTGCTGCCACAATACCATGGTGCAGTGAGTGTTACTGCAGTAAATCCATGGTAAATGATGGCGATGTGTAGATTGAAAAGTCTTCTGACTGTCTCGTTGCACACAGCTTTAAACTAGTTTGAATCACAGAGTCATTTGTGTTCATCGCTGAATTCAAGTGTTTCACACTGGATCTCACAGCGCTGGTCTGTGTAGTGCTCGTGTGAGGGAGCCGTTCACAAATCGCGTCTTTTGCGTGTTCAAGTTCGTTATTTCAAATGTAGGCGCGCGGCAGCTGCGCTCATAACGGAAGGGACGCGCATGCGGTGCAACGCGCTCGGTTTTTCCAGACGCGTCCACACAGCATCGAGATAATAAATGCATCTTCTGTAGTGAGCTCGCGCAGGGCGGCAGTTTGAACTTTGGTCCGTGTGGCGCGATTCTGTTTTGTTCTGCTCTTGGCTTTTTTTAAAAATACAGTTCATTCACTCTTTCCTAACGCTGAGATCAGAAGAAAGGCAATGCAAGCACTGTTTTTTCACAGTGTCGTCTTGTGGTTGTGTGCAAAGATGAATTTGTCAGCAGTCCCACTGTAAAATGTGGTGATTATGTTGGGTGGGAAATGAACTTTCCTCAGCCTGCACAGAAAGTAGAAGACGCCGCTGGGGTTTTTCTGCCACGTTTTTTTGGTGTTAAGCGACCAGGTGAGATCTTCCACTGGATGAACACTGAGGTATTTTGGATAAATTGGTCGACCTCTGGTATAAAGCAGTAAATGTGACTTGACTATTCTCAAAACAGGCAGCGAAGGAGCGCAGTTTCAGCCAAAAATGTTAAATGTTCTCCTGGGGGAAAAAAGTCACCTGCATCTTGGATGGCCTGAGGGTGAAAAAAAAAAAAATCAGTTTTGGGTCCACCATGTAGGTGTCATGTAGATTCCTTTTCAGACGCAAATTTGGTTGTTTTGCATTTTTAATCTTCATTTTGTGTTCAAGTGTCTTGACATTTTGAAGTCTTGGCAAATAGCGAGAAAAGGAATGATTGAAACAACTTGTGGTTTACACAGTCCTTCTCACTGGAAATGGAAGGTGAGGTGGAGTGCACTGCATTGTGGGATGCTACTGTACTTTAAACAGCGTGCCGCAGTTGCATAACAACAAAATTGAGTCCCAACTCAGGGTTTTTCCTATGAATAAAATCTGTTACCTGAAGGCAGCAGGTGTTTCTTTAGTCCTGCTCCTCAAGAACCTTATTCAAATACATCTGAAGCAGCTGATGAAGATCTTCAGGAGCAGGACTGACGACTGATTTACATAGTCGAGTTCAAGCAGCAAAAGATCAGACACGGCGCCCTCTAGAGGACTCATCACACCTCCACTGGGGAGACCAGCAGAAGAACTGACATTATTCTGACTGAAAAATAGATTAGGCCATAAACATAAGATTGTTAAATCAAATTAGACAGTGTTTTTATTTTGTAGTGATTTCAGGTAAATCTGTAAATGATCCCATAGTCTAAAGAGAAGTACAGTCTATTAACTTATTTCTGCTAGTTGCCATGTTCATTTCATTTAACTAAAAGTGCTAAAGTACCTACTGATACACTAAACAGACCTACTGATAAAAATGAACAAATGCTATTTATACTTGTTTAAAAAAAAAAAAAAGAATAAAAATCACAATCACATTGATTATAAAGTTTATATCATCACAACTGATAATAAAGTGGAAGTAGAAAATATAAAAAAAGCTTACTGACAAAAACATTTTATGAAATATTGTACATACTTTATTACAAAGAACAACCATAACCACAAATCCATAGTTCAGCGCTACATTTATTGTGAATATTATAATAGTCTTAAGTTTTACTAAATCTTCTCATATAAATATAACAAAACAGGGATGCACCAGTACCATATCTGATATCTTTGTGTGAACTGCATTTGTGAGAAAATATGCTGCATTTTTAATCCCAAAGGCCTTTATCTATTCTTAATAAAGACAAAAGTAAGAGTCAAATTACAATGTGAAAATATGCTACCATTTGTTAGCTCATATTTAGACATGCGTATCTATCGACTAAATGAATATATGAAACTGTTTTTTATTATTACTATAAATTGTCATTCTAATGTAATAATTCAGTTGTCTCTAACTAAAAATGAACCGCATTAATTTTAGCTAAATTTCACTGCAAAGGAGAACAAACATAAGTAGTGTTGGCTTCGCTACGTTTCTGTACGGTCCTGTCCTTCTGGAAGACTTTCCCGTCGGGTTGGGTTCTCCATGTCAGTGTGACGTCCTGATTGATCAGCATCTGCTTCAACTAAACCACAGAAACAGCCTTTGATTACTCAATGGATGAATCCCGGGAAAACAAGTTGGAGGCATTTCAGCTCAAAATAACATTGCTTACGTTATAAATCTTACAGAAAGAGCTGAAATTGTCACAACTGTCAAAAACACAAAGCATTATTTTGACTTTTACATAAACACCAGTTGGCTTGAGTTTTTGGCTTTGTGGAGGGAAATCTAAATCATTTTCTTCAATCTCATTTTTTAGACCATTGTTTCAAGTGCACATTAAAAGTGGCCTGACAATTACTTTCTTATAAAACTAACCTTATTTAAGACGAGCGCCTTCAGTTTAGTTTCATCCACATTCTGACCGGATTTCACCTGCACTCGGATCACCTGCCTCTTCATCTTGACTGTGGGAAAAGACATATTGTATATTTTACTTGGTTTTTCTATATCTTACCTTATGAACACATAAATCAGGGGTTTTTAAACTTTTTGTCAGCCAAAGTGCTATAACCAAAAATCCAAAACATGTGCTTCTATCTGTCCCCTGACATTTCAAGTTCAGATGTCATTAAATTTAATTTAACTGTTAAATCGGAATTCAGAAAACACTCAGACAATCCCACATTGTTTGTAAAAATCTGATGTAGATAATAAATCAGTCACATTGTCCTATTCAGTTTTTGTCAACCAATAACAAGTGAATGTGCACGTTAGATCAGGTCAGACCTACCTGTGCTACAGTAGAAGTAATGCGTCGTAGCACACAGTCTGTCGTCAACTATATGTTGATAAATATCGAAACCTGCACAGTCTTCGTTCCACCAAGTAAATGCCTTAATAGCTTCTTGGGTTACGTAAGTAACATTTGCCTGATCCGACCACTTCCACGTGTCCCTGTACAATCCGATCCAGACGGGAGGCGCTGAAACCTCTAGCAAACTGGTTATCTGGTACTGGTCCTCTTTACTTCTAATGATAGCCAGGTCTGTATAATGATCTCTGCAGAACTGCTGAGCTTCAGTCCATGTCCTTGCAGTCTTGCTCAAAACCATTGTTGTGTTCGCAGTTTCTGTGAAAATTCAAAAATAGGGTTAAGATGTTAAAGACACAAGAAGACAAATTCATTTTGGCTAAGGAGTGTGAGCCTATTAAATCTGCCAAATAAATGACAAAGAACTTCAATTTATTTTACTTCAGCTAGTTTTTAAATCAACACGTCTTGTTTTTTTCATTTAGTTTATCTTGATGTGGAGAATGCGGAGCAAACATGGCAACAATGAGTAATTAAAGACATTTTAAGATGATTTTACTCAAACTGGCTGAAAAATCATAAATTCAATCATTAGTAACACGATTTAATGGTTTGGCAATTTTAAACCAATAGGTGGCGATGTTACCAAATTGATGTGGTGTGGTCGGTGTGGGGTGACAGCGGTTACGTTTACATGCACGATTTTTGGTTCAATCGGACTGAATTCATTCCGATTGATGAATCTGAATGTAGTGTTTACATGAACGCTAAATAAATGGATTGGGTCGATTTGCGCGTTTATGTGTCACAAGCTTCAAGTCGGAATTGATTTTCTCACTGTTTGCACATAATAACCGCTCTCCTACATATAAATATACATAGAAACAGCTGTGCCATGCCGCCCTAAAAAAACGGGTTGCCTGTGGATGAGAATCTGTTGTCCTGCTCCACTTCATAGTAGTCGAGTGAAAGGAGAATTTTATAATGACAGGACAAGCATTTATACAACATTTTATTCAAAAGGAAGAACCGCTCGTTCCACACGCGGCATATACGTCATGACGCTATTTTTGCATCATTGCACATACGCAGTCCTTTAAGTTTCGGTTTTCAATCCAATTGAGTGTTTACATGCACTCTCAATCGTACATGTAAACAGAAAGGAATAAAGCACCCCCTTCAAGCCGATCAAAATTTCAGTCGGATCGATTAAGGTGTTTACATGAACGTTTTTCAGTCCGATTGAACCGTCAGTGTGATTACAAATGGATTATTTGGGTGCATGTAAACGTTGCCAATGACACACATGACGTTTGGTATAAATATGTCCAAAGTTTCGCAGAGATACATTCTCGGACGCAGTTTGGCACCATGCCATCAAATTGATACGAAATCTGTAACTTTTTGCTGGCACGGTCTGAAGATGATTTGGGTCAAATTTGGTGAAAATTGCACCAACAACCTAGAAGGAATTTCAGGAAGTAGGTTTACAACGCCAGTCAAAATGGCAGACAGGAAGTTCAGCTGAATCAAAGTTTTTGGCGTAATCCAAGGAATCTGTCGTGACTGGTCTCATGACAGTAGGCAAAACCAATCAAAAGCTGCAAAGCATTTTTAAAAAATTTCATTATCAGTTTTTGGCCACAAGCTGACGCCGTCTTGAAACTTTTCGAGTACCTGCAGGGCCTGGCGTTGCAGGGATATAGCTTCATGTCCACTTTGGTGAATATATTTGCCACGTTATTAGGAAATGGTTTGACTGATGAACTTGATTTCCATGTTTTGAGTCGACATGGTCTGAAGATGATATGGTTCAATTTTCACGAAAATCAGACAAATGGTCTACGAGAGGTTTTTTTTATTCAAAGTTACGGAAAATGATTTAAATCATCTTGAACCAAGGAATCAAAGGAAAAAATAGTTTCTAGCCCTTACAATCCACAATCCATTTGCACAAACGTGAGTGCAAATTTGGACAAGTGGTGGCGCTAGAGAGTTTAGAAACCAAATTTGCTGTGGTTAATATTCAGACTGTCCTCTATCTGTGGGCCAAATTTCACATCATTTTACCATACCTTTCTATGAGCTGCCAATTGGCTTCCAGAAAAGAGGAAGACTAACAAATGGCCAATAATAAAAACACAATAACATGACTATGCTGAAATGAAATTAAAATATAGAAAAACAAAAGTTACAACAGCATCTCAGTGATACTAAAGATGATAATTTCCACTTCACCCTCCCCTAATGTCATTATATTATTGTCTTCATTCATACATTGAGATAATGAGCATCAATGCCCAGGTGAAAAACAAGTGCACTTCCATAATGTACATACAGTGCTCTGTTTTTGTGCACTAATTTTGTGCATAATGATCTAAAACGTATTCTTTAGTAGTAATCTTAAGAACATCTAAAGCTGGGCACACACCACAAAATAATCGGGCTGATTTTGGGCTGATTTCTTCCCTTCCGACAACCCTAGGTAATGTCCGATTATCCTGGTGGTTCTAAAGATTATCTGATCAGATTTTCCTGTAGTGTGTGGTGTGTTAAGAGTGACTGAGTCTGCTCAGAAGAACGTCAGAGGCGCCCCGATTGCAAACGGGTTGAATATTTACGATCAGAAATCCTGATGTGTGGAGGGGAACCCCGAGGACAAATGCGTAGATTATCACATGAAATGAAACCATATCCAATCTGTCACGGCGCGGCGCTAAGGATTACCCCACCCCGGCCATGTGAATTTTCCGTCAAAATCATTCCAAAATTATTCTTAATAACAAGATGAAATTACATGTATATAACAAACATTATATATATTATATATATATATATATATATATATGATATACACTATATATGTACATATGATATACACTAGAGTACAGTATACACTAGAGGGGGAGGTATACAAAGAAAGTTTTTATATAACAATGTTAAATCGTTTACAAACATTCACCGTTGTAATTGCTTTTTGTTTCATAGAAAATTGTATAATATCAATATAATGCTCCATTTCCTTCCTAAAAGTAAAAAAAAAAAAAGTTTTTCGTAGGAGAACTTGCATTTGTGAATATGAAATTTTGCATGAAAAAAAAAAATATTTATGATGTAGACGTGACTGTGCTTTTCTTTGCTATTCTGCAGAGAATAAATACTACAATACATTTCCATAACAAAACAAAATGATTATCAATATTTTGTATAATAAAATCACAGACATTTTGCCAAAATAGTTTCACAAAAGGGCAATGCCAAAATGAATGTACCACTGTTTTAGAGCAACTGACATAAAAGGAGCAACTAAAATCAATATCAGATTTAAATTTGACCAAATGATATTTTGCTTGGTAAATCCTGTGCTTAATTTTGAATGACACTTCCTTACCCCTTTTTGTAATTACAGTAAATATTGATTAGGTATTAACCAAACCTTTTTCCAAACAATATTGTCTGTCAGTTGATTCCGATATGAGTAAACATAAGGCAAAGACAAACTGTCTGGTTGAAATGAAGCTCTTATAGAACTGTTGTGTGATGTTTATTGTCAAGTCTCCAGAGATTTTGTGAGATTTCTCGTGTTCGCAGTCAGGACTGTGACTGTGACACACCACACACTACAGAAGCAAAACATTTGTCCCCATGTTTGTGGTCTCTTACGTTTTGAAGATCTTACCAAATTTGAAAAATCTTTTAGTGTGGACCCAGCATTAGTGTGCACAAATCTGCTATTTCGGGACACCATGAATATGTACTAAAATGTCCCTTTATCACTTGTAGTACACTTGAACCCACTAGTGTATGAAAGATGGGTTCAAGTGTACTACAAGTGGTAACTAAATGCATTTTTAATACAGAGATAGCATGTACATTTTTTCAGCTGGGTAAAGAGTGTTTATACGTGTTTCTCACCGTCGTAACACACGTAATATTTCAAGATTGAGCAGGGGAAATCAGACCAGGTTCCATCAGGAGATATCGCAGCACACGGCTCTCCCGTAGCGTAGTTATCTGGCTGATTCGAAGCCCAGGACTTGAACAGCAGACTCTCCCCCTTATAAGACCAGCGCCAGCCGTTGACGTCGTTGTACAGTCCGATCCAGGCGAAGCCAGTAAACAGTTCTTCATTTGCAGCTTCTTGCAGCCTCGTCCAGTTTTCGTTACTCTGAACGGTGGCCAGGTCAGTATGGTGCGTCCTGCAGTACGTCTGTGCGTCTGCCCACATCATTAACTGCTTGATCAGGATATACTCTGGCTGGATACACAGAGTTAATGACAGGAGTCCTGCAAGACAATACAGTCTTAGTGTTCTTGTTTTTATTCTGACACCTGTGTTTAGTCATTGTTGGTCAAGAGCTTGCCAAGTGACTGAGAAATTAGTTACTAGGCCTGATAATAACAGACCTTGTCTGGACAGCTTTTTTATTTGATTTTCTTGTAAGTCGTATTTCTTTGGTTCTCTGCTGCTTTAAATTTCCATTGATTATTGAGTTGATTACATTGACCATAGTTCTCCTTGTCTCTCTCTGGCCTGCAAAGTTTTTATTACAATATTGCTGTTTATAAAACAGCGAGAATATGCAAATCTGGTCTAATTTCTGTTGTAATGTTACGTATTTGAATGTTTTAATGTATTTTAATGTTTTGCATAAGGTTTTACCTGAAAGAAAAAGCAGATGAAGCCAAATTTGGTCCATCACTCTCAATAGCGACAGGAAAATCAAAACAAAATGCTGTTAAAAAAAACCTACATAAAATAAAGAAATATGTTACTTTCCATTACCGACATTAGCACGTGATTCACTTGAGAAAGTGTAAACTTGCATTTGTTAAAGTACAGCATAATTAGTAATCAGCCGTTCGTCCCTTACGAATGAAAGAGCACTAACCTGTTAAACTGAACTGATGAAGTGTTGGCCTTCCTTCAGTGATCACGACTTCTCAGGATGTTTCTCGGGTTCCCAATCTTGTGCTCTTTAAATGGATTTGTTACGTTAAGAAGGGAATTTCACAGTCATGTATGCAAAGTGTGACCTTATTGGGTTTTTTTTTGGTTCCTCCTTCACATGTATTTTGGTGGATCATCTTAGGACACTCACGGTAATTCATGTAGAAACATTTACAGTTGTTTTTAGTTAGAAAATCCATTTAAGGTACCCATTTACATTTGATCAGTTCTTGCATTTTGATTGCACTGGATGCATTAAAGTGCACTGCATAAAATCACAAAGATGTTTGGTTAAAGGCACATTTTTAATGGTGTGGAAAACATTTGAAATGTGTTCCTTGTTCTTTCAGGTCAGCTGTATTTGTGTAATTGTGTGATTAGTAGAGAACGTTTTCAGATTATGCAAAATTTATCGGGGATTTTTGGACCCTTCAGTGGTTATTTTCCTATGCAAATGCGAGTAGGCGTGTATTTGGCCCTCTCCTTGAAATTTAGAGTACAGAAAAAACTAAATAATAGCGTTTTATACAAAGAGACGTTATATTTTATCACTTACAAATTGTAGACATAGTATTATCAATGTTATGGTAACAACAAAAAAAACAGCCTCAGCTAAGCAAGAAGTAGATTTAAATGAATTTAATTGACGATTAATTAGTGTAAAATAAATCAGCTTGTGGATTCTTTTGTTCTAAAAAATGGTGCAGCTTTCATGCAAACAGTTTAAAAGTCTGAGACCAGATTATTTTCATTTACATAAATTGGAAAATTTGAAACTAAAATAATTTGATACAAAATAACACTCGTGTCGTTTTCTGTTCCATTTTGACCTGGAAAAGAATAAAGTTTCTAAAAAGTAGAAGTTTTTAGTAAGGGAACAAAATATAGTCTCACTGATTTTACAATAATTTTTTAAAGAGATATAACCATTTAAAATGTTCGGGTCATTTTGAGACGGGTATGTATGGAGCACCATTAGGTGTCAAAAATACTTTGTAAAATTGTGTACTAAGTTATATTGATGTCAAAAACATTTGCAAAATATATTTAGCATTTTCCCCGTATCTTTTTTGCAATTGAATTTTGTCGATGAACAAAAAGGATAAATCACTTGTCACTTTTGTAGCTTTAATAATAATCAATTTATTTGTAATAAAGTAAAGACTGCGTTGAATATATTTAAAATAAATAATCAACACAATGATTTTTTCATTCGTTTATTGTATTTGTTCTGCTTGTTATGAGCATCATTGTTCTTATTCTTAATAACTAAGATCAAGATCTGTATTGTGACTAAAATAGTAATTAATAAAAGAACTGCTGAAAAAGAAGTGTTGTGAAAACATTAGGAATCGTTTTATAATTAAACCATTGCCTTCTGAGTTGTAATCGAATCATGAGGCAAGTTTACACCTTTGGGCGTCATATTCTAGTGATTGAGCTACAGAAATATAAAGGTCCAGTACAAGATCTTCCATAAGGTTATGGTTTACATAAATACATTAAGCTATGTGTGACGTGTAGCTATAGAAATTACAATTTGTGTTGCATTAAATCAGGAAAACCTCATTGCAGTTGATGTATTTTATCAGAGTAATGTGTTTTGTTTTTTTTTTCTCTTCAGTATGTTTTGGATTGGCTTGTTAACTCGTTTCCCTAGCTCACCCGGTTTGGATTAGTGGTTATTTGCTTATTTTCTTTGAATAAAGTGTCCTTGTGAAGGTCAGGATGGGAATCAGTGTCTTCAGGATGGAAATTTTTCACAGTGTGTAGCAAAACTATTTATTTTTTTTTAAATAGAGAATGCAGAGTGCAAGAATAATTGTGTTGACCTCATCAGGCTGCATGTTTAAAGGGAGAGTTCACCTGAAAATGAACATTTGCTTTTAATTTATTCATTATCAGGTGACTTTTTCTTTAGTAGACCAGAAGACTGAGCATTTTTTACAGCATTATTGCCTGTACTCCAGAGCCTCAGACGAGCGGTCCGGAGTGACGCCTGATTCACAAAGGAATCATTCTTTTAAAATGGTTCTTTTTGGTGAACTAGTTGACTAAATTGGACTGAAGCGTCTGAAACTGTTTATGGCTCAAGCAGCACAGATCTACAAGTTAATCAAAACTCGCTTTCAGAAGCCTGACGGTCGACTGGAAATGAGCCAAAATAGCAGTGTATCTGATCCTATTAAGAATGAATCACTTGCGTTTCATGAATCACAAATATAAGGATGTTAAAAAACAATTGAGAAAAGGAGAGTAGGAACGACTGAAATGAATTGTGGTTTACACAGGCCTTCTCGCTAGAAAAGAAAGGTCAGGTCAAGTGCATTGCATTGTGGGATGTCACTGTATTTTATATAGTGTGCCATAGTCTGTTGCCTGAAGGCAGCAGGAGCTCAGAACGATCAGATGATGTTTCTTCCATCCTGCTCCTCAAGAACCTTATTCAAATACATCTGAAGCAGCTGATGAAGATCTTCAGGAGCAGGACTGACGACTGATTTACATAGTCGAGTTCAAGCAGCAAAAGATCAGACACGGCGCCCTCTAGAGGACTCATCACACCTCCACTGGGGAGACCAGCAGAAGAACTGACATTATTCTGAGTAAACAATGGATTTATAAGCTATTTTTGTTATTTTTCAACCACCCGTCATTTAGAGACCAATCAGTTCTTCGTGGATAAAAGTCCCAGCCTGTTTTTGTCTCATTAAAGAACATGTTTTACTTGAAAATGCATCAGATTGTGGATTTGAAATGGGTTGTGAACAGCATTTTTACATTGATTTGATCACATCTCATTTAGATCATAATAGATCATCATAATGTAAACTGAGGATTAGCTGCAAAAAAAAGAAAATGGAAAATATATTTTCTCACATATTGTCATCAGTCAGGAATACATAGTCCATAAACATAAGATTATTAAATCAAGTAGATTAAGATGAAGTAAATCTGTAAATAACCTGCAGTCTAATACAGTATATTAACAGCATCGGGTGACATGCAGTGTTTGACTTTTCCACATTGTGAGAGCATAATTTTTTTATTTTTTAAATCAAAATGATTGTATTTTTAAATTATTGCATAATTATTAACTGAAATAAAGTAAAATAAAACAACTTATTCTCAAAGTTAGTTGCCAAAACATTTCTCATTTCATTTCATTTAACTAGAAACACTAAAATACCTACCTTATATACTAAATAAACTAATAAACAATAAGTACTATTTATACATGTACAAAAAAATTAATAAAAATGACAAAACAAAAAAGTTACTACAATTTTTTCTGAAATTAAAATGAAAGCAGAAAATATAAAAAAGCTCATTAACAAAGATATTTGGAAAATAATATTATATGCTAAAACAACACTAATCTGAATACAAGAGCATGACATATTACAAAAAACAGCTGAAACCACAAATCATGGTTCAACACTACATTTATTGTAAATATTATAATATTAGTGTAAGTTTGACTAAATCTTCACATGTAAATATGACAAAGCAGGGATGCACCAGTACCATATCTGATATTTGCTTTCTGGTAATCAGTGATTAATAATAATGATCACATCATGTTTGTTTTATATTTCAGTTTTTAACCACATGTTAATCTCTTCTGCTTTGCACTTGTTTCTCTCTCGTTCTTCTGAAAAACCGTCCCGTCTGCTGCTGCTCTCCATTCCAGTTTGGTGATGTTTGCCGCTCCCAGTTTCAGCAGATTCTTCTGGATCTGACGACCAAAACACACTCACTTATGGGTTTGATACGATTTGCGGTCTGTACAATGTTTTTAGTTGTAACTTGTGCACAGCTGGTTTGTGTTATGAGGGAACTAAAGCGACTCACCTCCGCTAAGATGGTCTTCTTCACATCCGGATCATTCACATTCAGACCAGATTTCACCTCCAGTCTCAGGATCTGTCTCTTTATAGCAGCTCCAGCTGAACAAAACATTACAGTGTATAGTACTGACTGAACACATTCGAAAAATGAATTAAAATAATTCATGCTAGATCTTTAATTTGGATATTTATTGCATAAATTGTAAAAAAAAAAAAAAAAAAAAAAAAAATGCTATTTCAAGCCAATTTCATGTTTAATAATGTGTTCCTTGCCTTGTAATGATTTGTAAAATTTACTAGCAAATAATACTAGTGTCAAACCAGCACATATTGTTTGTAAATGACAAAGCACTCACTGTGATAACAGAAAAATGGTTTCAGTTTTCCGCAGAGCTCAGTCTTCCAAAATTTGTTCTCCACCATTGAAACGCATTGTCCCAGTATGTCTGGCTGAAGCCAATCCCAATTTCTGAAGGACGACATGCTGCCGTCGGACCAGACGAAATTGTCACTGAACAGGCCGATGTACGCGTATTTCACCAAGGGAATGAGCACCTTGATCCGGTTATTCTCTTCAAGGTTCCTCACGCTGACCAGATCGGTGTAATAGTATCTGCAGTAACTCTGAGCTTCTGTCCATGGAAACAGAAGATCGACGTAGACGTATTGCTGCTCAATACTGTTCGCTGTAGGAGCGAAAGATGCAGGTCAGCATAAACCGTAGCAGTTACCAGGGCTATTATAGTAAACTAAAATGGGAAAAAAAAAAAAAGGTCCATTATAAAAGAAAAAAATATAATAGAAAACTGAAGTACTACAATAAATAAAACTGAAATGAAAGTGAGTTAACAAAAATATTGATTCATTTAAAAAAGTTGGAGTTCTACTTCTGCACAATGCATTTCTTAATATTAAGCATAAAATATGTTTTAATGTATGTTCTGATGAACATTATATGATCTTTAAATAATATCGGTCTTAAAATGCAAAATATTTAAAGTGTACCTTGCAATAGTTTCACTTTAGTACAATCACATATACTTCAGTATATCTTTAGTTCAACTTCAGCACTACTTCTGCACAATTAAAGTGCATTAAGCACAAAATTAGTTTTTCCAGTTTAGCAGACTTTAAGTACACCAGTTTGGTATAGTAAGAGTACAATTGCAGGCTATATATTATTAGGTACATAATATGTAAATGTATTTGTAGTATTCTTAGCATGAATTTTTTTTTACTATATTTATTTTTCACTAGGGTGAAGCTTAAAATAATATTAAAATGAAAACAACATATTTAAAAAAAAAAATAAAATAAAATAAAATGAAAATTACAGAATATATAATTATATAATTGTAATGGTGTTGTTTTAGTTTGATAAATGTACAACTATAGTTTTGTTAAAATTTTAAATTACATTTGAAATAAAATTAAGAAAAAAATTTTAAACTTTTTTTTTGTGTGTCTGATTTTGTCATTTGTATTTTTAAATATGTCTGCATAGTTTTTAAGTTTTAGTTTGTAGTTTACTTTTTGTACTTCAACTTAAAAGAAAATCAGAAATGTTGCCTTAGAAACTTTTTAATGAAATTTCAGGAATGTTCTCCATATAGCAGATTTCTATCGTTTGAACTTCCAAAATGCAGTTTAAATGCAGCTTCAAATGGCTCCAGAAGGGTCTTATGTAGTGAAGCGATCAGTTGTTTTCTAAAGAAAAAACGACTCAACTTGGATTATCTGCCATCCCAGCATTGGCTAAATATTGGACAGAACACAGGCTGGGTTATTTTGACCCAGCTGGTTGGGTTAAATGTTTTTCTTAAACATGCTGGGTTTTATTTTATTTTAAGTCAGCTATTATTTAAAAATGCTTATATTGCTGGTTTAAAATGGACCGGAACTTATAAAAAAACACCATGTAGGCAGTCATGTCAGACGATTTTGAAGTTGGAAGAGAAAATGAGATGGGAGTTTTCGACACAACCTGACTGTATTAATCCGGATTACACAGAATTCACATATGCATCACAGAGCTAGACAAGACCAGCATTTCAGATTAAAAAGTGTTTCAGTTGTTTTTGTTTGTTTTTTTTCCCCACTAGATAAGAGCCTTCTTCCTCGGCTGGGATCGTTTAGAGCCTGTTGAAGCTGCATTTTGGAAATTCAAACTCGCGTGCACCATTGAAGTCCACTATATGGAGGACGTTCCTGAAATGTTTTCCTCAAGAAACATAATTTCTTATCGACTGAAGAAAGGAAGACATGAACATGATAAGGGGGTGAGTACATTACCTGTACATTTTTGTTCTGGAAGTGAACTACTCCTTTAAAAAACAGCATTTTGATTAGATCATGGATTGAGATCCTGGCTAAAAAAGTGATTTTTTTTATTTTTATTGTTTACTTTTACTCACCATTGTAACAAATGAAACTGTAGAGCTCGAGGCAGATGACATTTTGAAACTCTCCACTGGAAGTCATGATGACGCAGTCTTGATTCACTCCTTCGTCTGGCTCATACGCTGCCCAGTTTCTGTAATTCATCTCTCCGTCTTTATAAAAGCGGCTGTCTGCCAAAGCCCATTGCCACTGAAAATTACCGGTTTGCATCAGCCCGATCCACGCGCTCGTGTACGTGACCTGATCGGCCTGAATCGTGTTCAGGTCGTCCGTGTTTCCGAAAGTCGCCAGATCCGTGTACGTCGCCCTGCAGTACAGCTGGGCTTCGGTGAACGTTTTTAACTTGGACACAAAGTAGTACACTTTTGTAGACTGCTGATGGACCGGTGAGGCGGAAAAACCTAGAAAAGATGTCCAGCAGTGGTCAAAATACCTGACATACAGTAAACACACACACATACACTGAAGGGAACCTACCGATTACAAGCAGGAGTGTAAATAGTTTGCGCTCCATTATCTCGAGTGCATCAGGCTTCTGCAACAACAAAATTATAGTTTCTCGTTATGGCCATAAATGCATTACTGATTACTGATAATACTTCAGACTGTTTAAAAAAGCTTCTGTTGTGTTTCACTTCATTTTCACACTGCTCAAACACTTGCTCAACTGTTTATTTACTCTTGAAATGTGGAGAATTTTTCTCATTTAGTCTCATGGATGTACATGCAAAGTGTCAACACACAGATGTGTTTTGGAAAGGATGTACAAGTTCATTTATGTACAAATGACTCCTCCATTGACCCTCATTCGTTCTCACGCAGTTTGCCAAAAATCAACACTTTGACAAACACTAAAGTGTCAGGTTAAAAGTGGAAATCCTTTTATTCTAGCTCATCAAGCACTGAAATTTGAAACGCAGAAGAACTTATGAAGACTCAAGGATTACTCGAAACTGAGAGTCATTTTGTGCTCTCTGACAAACTACAATGAGGGTTTTCAGGGTTTTTTTTTCCCCTGAATCTTTGGAGTTTTCATATTTTTTGGCAAATTGAATAGAAGCCAACGTGGGTCAGTTTGACCCTAAAGATGTGACTGAACACAGCAGAAGTGTTAAAACAAGTTGCAAATGAAAAACAACACAGACCTGAGTGATCTTCTCCTCTTCTTTTCTCCTCTCGTGGTTTTATGAGTTTTCCTGAGCTTTAATATTCTCTTTAACCGCATGCAAAGCATCAGCTGTTCTCATCTCACTTTTATGGTCAGTGATCACACCTCATTTAAACCAGCTTGTTTTTCTTTAACTAACCTGACCGTTTCTAATCAATAATGTTTGTACATGTTGTTTTTTTTTTTAAAAGTGTCATTTTTGTGTGACTTGGTTATGTGAGTTTATTATTTTGTGTTATGTTTATTTTTTCTATATATGAATGTTCATTGATCTCCAACACATGCAAACTATATGAAAAGAGCTCATGCAAATAAACATTTGGGACAACACTTGTAATTAAAGATTTGTGTTAATACTGTGTTTTTTATTTACCTTCTTTTCATCACAAACATAAACTCTGCTGAAAAGTTAATTAACAGTAAAGATACTCTGAATTAAATGCTTCTGAATAAATCTTTAGTCTTTTGAAGTGGAAAAAGCGAATGAATTTTGTGAAAAATGAAAAGTAGAGTGCACACCTCATCTGTCGTAATAAAATAATATTTGTATAATGATGAGAGGTTCGGCACCTGCTTCTCACATCATGCAAAATCCCTGCTGATTCATTCAGTGATGGAGGCGGGTCAAACTCTGTGCCTGGAATGTTACTTCCTAAAATAGAATGTCACATTGTATCAGGGTTCCTACGGGGTTTGGAAAAGTATGGAATTTGATTCAAGTATTTTCATCCAGTCGGAAAGTAGAGTATGGAAAAATATTTGTGTTTCCAGACTTTTGTCCCTATTTAATTTTTTCATATAAAAAAATAATTAAATGAAAATAAGTTTATTGTACGAGTGGCAGCTGTTTAAAGATTCTTTAGTGATTGAATTCATGTTGAATTCATGATGCACTTTTTCAGTATGCAAAATTCAACTTATAAGGATTTTGTGTTTCTTCTCACTATATTCTTAGCACCATATTACACAGCCTCAGGGATCTTTGCAAAAATAAAAAATATACACTTTTCTGTGCGCACAAGAAACCATTAAACTTAGCATACAGGACACAATGCACACTGATCCGCCTGTTGTGCCATCAGCGGTTTCTTGGCCGCCACAGACCCAAGGCCTTGAAATATATACCGCCCTAACGAAAGCCACACACTTTTTTTATAGACCTTGAAATTTGAAGCCACAGGATGTGTTAAATTGGACATTAGGCCTTGATATTAGAGGTACCAGCATAAGAAAAGCTCAATTTTGAGCAAGTAGATCTCTGTTAATTCATGTGCATCCATGCTCTTGTTTTGTTCACAGTAAGATAGCAGTGATGCACAAGGAAATATGTTATTTAAAAATAGAAATTGTAATGCGCAAGCATGCAAAAATTCCCTTGTGCATGTGAATAGTTTCTCAAGGGCACAAAAATGTTTCTTGTGTGCATGCAAAAGTCTATTATTTATTGTTATTATTAATTATTTTAATTTTAGGGTCTCTATATTGTCACTTAGAGTAAATTAATGAAAAATAAAAAATATTTATTGATGACTGTACTATATACTAAAAAAAAGCTGAAAATAGTGCTGTGTGAACTATTTATTCATTTAAAAATCTACTGAGGTTTGGAAATTTGAGTCTGGAAAAGTCTGGAATTTGGAAATGGAAAATGTGTAGGAACCCTGTTGTGTTGATGTTACTTCTTGAAGTAGAATGTTACATTTTTGTGTTGCTCATTCTAAAAGCACAAACAAATGACATTACATTGTTTCTTTTTATAGGATGTTGCTCCAGACTGGAAGCTCGTGTGTGTGTGTTTGGATTGCAGGTGTTTTTGTTCATGCCAGTGACCTGTAGAGCTCATATGTGTGTTTCATGTTTTTGAACACTAGATGGCAGCACCACTTGCTAGAATTCAACATAACTTGGCGTGTTTCTAACGTGGAAGAATGCTGTTTTTGATATATGAAATATGATTTTTTAAGGACAAGCTGCTGTCTCATATAACAGTTTTTGACTGCTAGGGGAAAACACGCTAACTAATATTAAGTAAAAATACATTTGACAGAAATGATATCCTCCGCTGAATAAAGCCACTTTGCACTGTTATTCTGAGGTAAGTTCTGGCTTATTCCTCTCAGTGTGTGTTGCTCAAAACAATTAAAAGTAGATGAATCTTTGTTTGAACTGGACCATTTGAATAGTCTGTGCTGTGTGTGGATGTGACCACATTACAGTGTTTCCTGTTTTAGGAAACACTTTTTAGACATTTTAACTGTCTTAAAAAGTAAACATTTCAAGCTTTCTATAGACATCTCTATTGTCTGGAGTTCGCAGTTACTTTTGTGATGCATTTCAGAAAAGTTGTTCACAGAGACTGAGACGGCAGAAAGCACACACTGGTTTTTCTTTATTTTACAAAAACACAACAATTTGTTGTTATAGTGAGTATACACGAATAAAAGTAGACCCCTCAGCTGCACTCAAAAGAAGACACATTCACCATTAGAGCAGCTAAACAATGAGCAACACAACAGATATAGAAACAGACACTAATAGGGCATCGTCACTCAAACCTATGGACAAGACCAGCGGTTACAGTGAGTGATGCTAATGGTCTTTCATTGTAGAATATTATTAAGGATATGTTTATCCACTCTAGAAAATGACAATTAGAGTTTAAAAAATTGACGTTAAGACAAAAATAGAAGATTAAGAATTAACATGACAAAATGGAAGTCATTACCTGATGACGTTGATGGATCTCCTTGATCTGAAGCCCATTAGGTAAAAGCAAAAGACATGGAAATCTTCTCTGATCAGATTCACAGATGGATGAGCACGACAAGCCGAGTAAACTCATTTGGTTGATGTGAACCATGCAGATAAATCACCATTAACCACACACGCTAGATGCATTGAAATCAGGTGATTTAGTTAGCAGCTTAATGGAGGCTAAACGCTCTAAATGAAGCAGATAAACCCACCAGCTGTGCAGCCAAACTAGCGGCTCTCGTGCCTGAGGTGGTTCGGTTTAGGTTTCACTTGATGTAAATGAGTTGTTACTGTGAGAAATGGTTCAGATGAAAACCTGTAATTCAGATCAGGTCAAAACTGTATTAACAGTCTTCTGTCAGCCAAAACATTGACTGAAAACACCAGAGAAGAGCAGAAGCAGGAGACAAAGTGATAATGAAAGAAAATGAGCAGAGTTTATTGAATAATCTTGGCCGTGTGTATTTTGTCTGACCAGCACGAATCCAGTAAGTGTTATTATACACAGACAATAGCAGTGTTTCACAACATCTGCCTTAAAATGAATCAGTCAATAAAATCAGTGCATAAATGGTTAAAATGATTATACGCTGTTAAAAATAATTGCTGCTGTTAGTTATCACAACTTAAAATTCAATGTTAGAATAAGTAATAGTGTGTTGTTTCAACTTAAAGTGTGCATGTTTGACTTCAATTCAGTTTACTTGGATTTTAAGTTGGATATTTCAGTTATCTCCATTTCTAAGTTGTCGTAACTAATTGCAACAGGATTTTTTTTACAGTGTTTGTTTAAATGGAACAAAATGATTCAGTAATAATATTACAAATGAATGAAGAAAGTAAAACACAAAATATGTGACCCTGGAGCACAAAACCAGTCTTAAGTAGCACAGGTATATTTTTAGCAATAGTCAAAAATACATTGTATGGGTCAAAATTATTGATTTTTCTTTTATGCTGAAAATCATTAGGAAAAAATGATAAAAAAGTAAAGATCATGTCTCATGAAGATATTTTTATAAATTTCCTACCGTAAATATATCAAAATCTAATTTTTGATTCTTCACTGAACTTCATTTGGACAACTTTAAAGGCGATTTTCTCAATATTCTTTTTAGATTTTTTTCAGATTTTAGTATCCCAGCCAAATATTGTCCTATCATAACAAACCATACATCAATGGAAAGCTTATTTATTATGATAATGTTTAAATCTCAATTTCAAAAAATTGATTCTTATGATTGGGTTTGTGTTCCAGGGTCACATATATGGTTGCTGTCTAAAATTAATTTCTAAATACAGATAATACATTTATAAATAAATGCAAAATTGATTATTGCAGATTAATGCTGATCAATGAAAGATTAAAAAAAAAGTTTTTGGTCTGATATCTCAAAATGTGCAATTCATTTAGTATCCATAAAGTGTCTAAAACAAACCAATGTTTATCATTTTTAAATATTATACATAAACTCTCTAAACATAGGAGCAGTTGCAGATGAAAATAATAATAAAAAAAAAACCTGTGTGTTTAATGCATTGATACAAATGCACACTGTAGATTTCCAATACATTATCATTTCTATATTATTTTTAAATAAAAATATTTCAAAATAACTGCATAAATTACTTAAAGAAATGTATTTAAATTATACATTTATAGCAATAGACTCAAACCAATGCATGTATGGGCACTAAATATGTCTCAGTTTTCAGTGAAATGTATTTGTCTTGTAGTTTTATCCAGTGTGATCTTATTCGTATTTGTAACTGTATTAAAAGTAATGGTGTTAAACATAAAATCTTGTTTATTATACATTCCTGTACCTTAAAGATTCATCAGTGGTTGGACGAGTATCCGTCTAGCGTTTCATTGGCCCTAACTCATCACATGCGGTTGGGGTCGTCTGTGCGTTTTCCTCTGTTTTCTGCTCCTGGAAGATCTTCCCGTCGGGTTGGACGCTCCATGTTATTTTGGATCTGATTTTCCCGTCGTAATCCGAGAGGAACTGCTTCATCTGGACACCATAGTACATCGGTGATTAGTGAATGACCGTTCAGGCATAAAAAATTATTACTTATTATTATTCCTAGTGATGTTTTGCTTCTTAAAACAAGGAAAAATATCTTCCAATGGGCTCAGAAAAATAAAACTTTATTGAAAGTGAAAGCAAGTTTATCTTTCTGATCCCACTGGCAGATATTTTTGTGTGTTTTTCGTATTGCTGTGGAGCAAGAATTCACATAATTGTGTTGTCTTTTATCTTGTGTCAAACACTGGAAAACAAAACAAGAATACTGAGGAAGTAAATCATTTTTGCAGTGCATTAACTGAAATCAATTTATGTACATTTGTTTTGAAATGCTGTTGTTTTTAACTAGCGCTTCTGGGGAAAAGAAAAGCCTCTCAACCATAAGGTCAAAGCTACAGCATCATCTCACCTTCTTCTCTATGGCCTCCATCACTGCAGATTCGTCCAGATATCCGTCTGATGTCACTGCCACTCGCACGCGATGCATTTTCGTGTTTTCGCGGCAGTAGAAAGGCAGCGGAGTCGAGCAGTTGTCGTCAGCGAGCTGTCCGTCGATATCTGCGCTCGCGCAATCTTCGGTGCCGTTCACGTTATCGGGCTGCCCCGTGAGCCATTTCACATTGGACCACAACGCTCTGGCGTGATCCGACCACAGCCACTGCCGCACGTACCTGAACAGGCCGATCCAGGCGTTCCAGTCGTGCTTTTCAAGAAGCTTGTCTGCAAGGAACTGGTTCTCTGTGTCATCTATAACAGAGGCCAGGTCTACGTAGTTTGATCTGCAGTACGTTTGAGCATCTTGCCAGTTCATGCTTGTTTCGATGTACTTAAACCGGTCCTGAAGCTTGTCCTTTTCTGTATTGAGTTGATTTCAAGAGTGTATAAGTTCACTCATATAACATGAACAAAGTCATTCTAAAAATAATGTAAACATGCCAACTCTGGTCATGATGCCGCAGCCACTCATTCAGTGAATGAGTTTCCCAGTGTGGATTTCTCTCAATATCCGGGTGCGTTTAGACCAGGGGTGTCAAACTCAGTTCCTGGAGGGCCACAGCCCTGCAGAGTTTTGTTCCAACCTTGCTCCAACACACATACTATGCGGTTTTCAATTATGCCTGAAGGACTTGATTAGTTGGATCAGGTGTGTTTAATTAGGGTTGCATCTAAACTCTGCAGGGCTGTGGCCCTCCAGGACCGGAGTTTGACACCCCTGGTTTAGACTCTTTGTGGGGAAAATCAATGGTACAGCATTTGGTGTAAGCATACGCTTATATCCATCGCCACTTGTGATGCTCTTTCAGTAGCTGTGGTCGTCGTCTCAGTATTTTATTTTCTGAGCTGTGTTGCGGTAGAAGTAGAGTAGCTCAGATGCCAGAAATTCTACGTAATCAAAATAATGGCACCCCCATAGTCTAAAATATGTATATAACGATGTGGATTTTTTAAATAACGTAGATATTTCTTGGGTTTTCTACCATGTATTTCAGTAAGAGACATCATTTGCCTTATATTAAGCCACATAAGTATCAATACCCAGGGTTTTTAGGGTTTTATTCTGTTGAATCTTGAAATTTTGTATACTTGGTTTTCACTTTGATGTTACATTTTAGTTTTTAATTTTGTGTTTTTATTAGCCTTAGATGCTGACATGGCAATTAAAATAAATAACTACTACTACATGTGTTGTTATTAAGTGCCTACATAGTATTTGTTCCATTTTTATTTGTAGTTTTAGTTATTTTAGTACTTAAATTAAAATTTAAAAAGTGAGAATTTTTAGCAATTTTTTAGGAAAGGTCCACAAGGCGGGATTCGATCTCGGGACACCCGAAGCGCAACTGCCCGCAAGGTTTGGCGCCGACTAGGGATGTAACGATTACCGGTTTGACTATAAATCATGATAAAATTTCCCACGGTTAGTATTATCGTTTCATATTTTAATTATCATTAAAACCGTAGGGCGATACCCGCTAAGGCATCAGCGCCGATCCTCACGGAAATAATTGAGCACCCACGGAAAAACACAAGATAGTCATTGCAGCTTTTACGACTTTATTCTCGTTTTCATATTTCATTTGTAGCCGTTTTGGTGTTATTTTAATGGTAAATGTCAAGAATGCATTACTTCCTCTCCCATAAATATAGCGATCATGGCTCTGCGCTCCCTCAGATATTACGTGTGCGCCCTCAAACATCGTCCTGTGTACGCACGAATAAGTGCTTATTGTAGACGGGTATTTATTCATTTTATTTAATGAAGTGCAATTATTTTGTAACTAATGTATTTGGAGTCCATTTGGTAACTAATGTATTTGCAGTCCGTGCATTTCACTAAGCAATTGGGGGTCGGGCACCCACCGGCAGAAACACAAATCGGGAATTATAATGAATATTTGAATGAATTAATTATATGAATCTACCTCTGAAGGTTCGGACTGTCTTCAGAAAAGATTCAATGGCATTTTGTTTTCATCTTCACTCCATGTAATATCTAACGTGGTGTTTTTGATCGCAGTGCTGCTTTATCCACGGAGTTCACGGGAAACAGCTGTGATTTACAGAGACTTACATTTACATTGTGTGCAGTTTTTGTCTGGCCAATAAACGGACTGAATTTGCATGCCCTGCTGTAGCCAAAATTTTGACCGGTTGATGAAAAATATGATTCTACACATTTAAACAATTCAGATAAGTTATGGAGCAGATAAAATACATGTAATAATTTATTAAATCAGTTATCATGTCTTAAACCTTTTCTTTATTTAAAGGCTGAAATGTGAGGTCTTTTTCTGAAACTTTTTCAAATCTTTATTTATAGATATTTGAGCATGCTATTAGTTAAACTGTCTAAGTTTAACTAAACTTAGTTAAACAGTCATGTTGTCATTTAAAATCCGGACATCACTGGTAGGCTACTGTTGTTGTTTTAGTGATTATGCAAACAAAAAGTCCTTTTATTTGTTTTTAATTTTAAATATAAAACTTGGTGAAGTGATTTATGTGTCAGTACTTTTTGAACATTTCCAGTATGTTTTAACAATACCGTGATAATACTGATAACCGGGATACTTGTGGTCACTATAATTGTCATATGAAATTTTCATACCGTTACATAATAATTGTAATTTTTATTCCCACAAACATTTATTTTATTTCTGGTAATGACAATATTTTTTATGGTTTTAGTTTAAGTTTATAAGCCCTGTTTGAATGGTCTGATTTAATTAATCTCTAAAAAAAATGATTTTCTTACTTAGCATTTTTGACTTGTTTTCTAGTATTAATATCTAAAAATTGTTGAATCAGGATGCATTTACTTGATGACTTAAAAAATCATGTCTTGTTTTCTGAAAAACATTATCCAAATTTTGCAAGTTTTTGCTTAAAACAAGCAAAAATATCTGCAAATAGGGCAGGAAAAATAATCTTTAAATATAATCTTTTTTGCAGTGATAAGAAGCATCTTTTTTTTCTGCTGATCTTTTGTACTAAAACTTAACATCATATAAACAATGAACAACATCATTTTATCAGGTGTCTGAGTATGATTGTAGTAAAACTAAAATCAAATAGATGAGTTGTATGATTTCTTACCAGTTCGGCAAAAGAAGTATCTGACTTCACTGCAGTATGTATCAGCCCATAGTCCGTTTCTGCTCACAAACACACAGCTCTTGTTTGTGTTGAACAGGTCCGGCTCAGAGGAATCCCACCTTGTGTAGCCGATCATCATGTTTTGATACGACCAGCGCCAAACGTCTCTGTAGTAGCCGATCCAGGCGACAGACTGAAAGTTCACAGCGTTTGCTGCTTCCTTTAGTTTGGCTCTGTCTTCATCGCTCTGAACAGTCGCCAGAGCCGTGTATTTCTCTCTGCAGTACGACTGAGCTTCTGCCCAGGTCATCAGCTCTTCGATCAGGATGAATTGATACAGGACACATGAAGCCTTGGACAGGATTCCTGCTGCAGGAGAATCAATAGCGTTAAGTTGCTCTGAACCTCTGGTCTGACATCTGTTTCTTTCACTGACACTCACCGAGCAAAACAACGAGTTGAATCTTGTGCTGCATCATCTCGTCTTCACAGGTTTCTTCGCTAAAAGAAAGGACAAGAGTATGACATGTTGGTTTGTCTTCTGATATTGTAAGTGCGGTCGGTTTCTTCTAGAATCGGGGTTTTAAACACTTTCAGGCATTTCAAAGCACTTCATATGACTACATTTACTCATTTTGAAAACAAATGTTTTTTTAATGGTCAGGTAGAAAAATCACACTGGAGAATTGTTAGGTTTTGTTCATGCCATTTCCAGTGTTTTTGTCATTCTGAAACATGTTTGTTTCTAAATTTTAATTCAACATTTTGATCATATAAAGGAACAGTATTTAATGAAAACTGCAAAGTAGAAATGCGGAAAAATAGTGCTGTCAGAGCTTCAGATTAAACTCAATCACAACTAAATTTACCTGTTGTGGAGCGACTGAAGGTTGATTTCTCTCACCAGTATATGAAGTTTCTTATCTCAACGTATTCCTGTTATTTGTCTTTTACTACCCACCTCATTCTTTATACGTTAGGTTATGCAAAACTTTGTCTAGTTCTGTATGTACGACCATGACACTAATTACTGATTTACATTCTGATTTTGCTGCAGTATGAGGCTCTTTATTCAAATACTGGAGCATCAGAGAGCAGGACGATAGATCACAGATGACGGTCGACACAAACCGTGGCTATAATTATCAGTCATAACATTTGCAGCCAGACTAAGTGACCTTACATAATCATTGAACTGATACGAAACCTGTGCCATAAAACATGGGTGTCTGGATGTCAGTAACAGTTATAAATGAAGTTACTTTATAAATCACAATCTGAGTCAGTTATAATAGTTTGTTTGTTTGTACAATAGTTGCTTGCAAGACAAATTCCCATCAGAATAGCTTCAGCTTCTGAATGACTTCAGCTGAGAAAGATGCATTTTGTAGACAAATGATGTAGTTACATCATCTGACTGACCGTATTAACCAGTCAAATCAACCCTGATCACTTGGAAAAAACATCTTAAACCAGCCTAAAGTGATTCACTGCTCACCGGCTTGGTTGGTCTAGAGGATTTTATCAGTAATTTCTTTTCAAGTCAAAGTGTTTACAATCATTTAGTGGGTTTAAACCCCACTTACAATCAGCTGCAAGCTGTCATTCAGATTCACCTACATTGTTGAGAGCCACAACTCCACATCTATGATGTTTTTAACCTGAAACCATTGCAGCCTGCTAGAATACATGTCTGCAATCCGTAATAACATGCTGGGTGGTATGACAGCTCAAGTGTCTGTTGTTACAGATTTTGCTATATTGGTTATTTTGTGGTAAATATATCAGTAGCCTACTACTAGTGTTCATGCATGAATGACAGAATAAAGAGCAAGACATGCCTGATGTTAAATAGTCAATAATCTGTGAAGAAGAACTCAATGCAGTGCTAGTGCTGACCTGAAATGTGCACACAGAAAGCGTCTCTTTGTATTGCTGATGGTATCAGGTCAGCAGAACTGGAGAATCCTTCTGAGAGAGCTGCTGATGAAGGTTTGGACCTTCCTGATGTCTGGCCCTGTCAAGTGTTTATTGCTAGTTTCAGCCCGACGCAGTTGTCATTTTCATGTCCTGCGCCACGTTGTTTAAATAGCAAATGCATTTAACCAGTTGGTGTAGCAACAGCAACACCAACTGGTGGAGTTGAACAGGCAGATCTTTGTTGCCAAGGACGTTCCAGATGTTCTTGAGCTGTATAAATGCGGTTCTTGCTTTATCAATCCCTGCTTTGCCTTGCCTCTGGCTGCATGTCTGGTGGATTTGGTGGAACTGGTCTGTTCAAGAGTTCGGCCCATATTGTATGTTCATCTGCTGCTCTGTCCCTTTGATGGTCTTTCCCTATTTATCTTCGACAGGGCGCTCTGGCCTGCTGAAATTCTGTGAAATGAGATTTTGGACATATCACCCACCCCTACTTCCTCTAGTGAAAAAGTCCATCTCTTGTTGTCTCTCACATCAAACTCCAGCCACATATTTGTTTAGAGCTGTTTTGGCTTGTAATCTGTGCTTGATCTATGCAGATTTCTCTCCTGATTTAGATCAGACTGCTTTTTTCCACTGGAGGAAGTGTTATTATGGATTATGGACTAGAAACTAATCAATCTTAATGGTGCATTTTTTTTTCAGCTTTTGTCTTCTGGACTGGAGTGGTGTGGATTACTTGTGGAAAATTGTGATGTTTTTATCAGCTGTTTGGACTCTCATTCTGACGGCACCCATTCACTACAGGGGATCTATTGGTGAGACAGTGATGGAATGACACATTTATACAAATCTAAAGAAGAAACAAACTCATCCTAATCTTGGATGGCCTGGAGATTCATGATTAAAGCCTGATGATTGTGATCTCCAGCATGACTGAGATGATCCATTATGTACATTAAGGGATTTCATGAAGTAACTTCTCTTTAGTCTTTTTAATGAATATAAAGCACATTAGATGCACATGGATAAAAGAATAGACAATTTTCCCTTATGTTGAATTACTGAATTCCATTTAATTAGTAGGGGCCAAGCCCAAAGCGCTGTAGCCTCTATTGTATCTGTATGTGTTCTTTCCTCTTCTTCTTCCCAAATGAGAGTCTGTGACAGCCCTGTTACGCAACATAGAAAAATTATGAAAATTGGTACAATTAGTGATGGCCATGACTAGTGAACTGACCAACTTTGGGGTCTCTAGGACCAACTCTATAGCGCCACCACCAGTTCAAAAACATTGAAATGGTAATAACTCTACAAAAATGAAACCTATTTGGGATTTTTTTTGCTACCCCTCCTTCAAAATTGATCCAGTTCTTCTCAAAACTGGCTCAGATGATATTTCGACTGAGCTGCACAGAAATGACTAAACAGATTTCATCTTTGTTCAAAAGTTATGATGTCACAAACTTAACGAGGTTGACCCAAACTTTGGTTTAGAGGCAATATCTTGGCCAAACTTTGATCAATCGAAATGAAACTTGGTATGCTTCATCAGCACCATGAACTTAGGGACCATGCCAAATTTGGGAACAGCGCCACCTATGGATCATGAGATATGAAAAATTGATATTTTTGCTTGTAACTTTTGAATTATAAAAACAAATTCAGTGTGTACCAAGTGTTTAACCATGGGAACTATACATTGTTTAAAAGTATCCAAATAAAATCCAACATTCAAATTGATTGACCCAAAATGGTCATAATGGGCTTGGCCCTGTAATTGCTGCTAGCAGCTATATTTTCCATAATAATTGTCAGTTACTAAAACATGATTATGAAATATATGTTTCACAAAGCAGGTGCAGGACAAAGATTTGTCCAACAAACACTTTAATGTAATGCATTGACAAACTGAAAAATATAGATTTCTAATTATTATTGTCTATATCACTAAAATATTTATGTTTAGGATCCCAAGACTAGGCTATTATTTTTACAAATGAATTATAGAATGTAAAGTAATAAGTTTAACTGTATTGAATAAATATGATGGTAATAAACTAATTTAGCACAAAAACCTCCACAGAATCATAAACATTGGTATATTTTTCTATTAAGTTAGTATGCTTCAGATGTCTCCCTGGAGTCTTCTCATGCTGTTGGCGTGTTTTGTGTGGTGTTTGTCTGGTGGAAGATCTTCCCATCAGGATGGACTCGCCATGTTACACGCCATGATTCAGTGTTCATTCCCTGATCTGACAGGATCTGATTCACCTGGAGAGCAGATTTCATATCTGTGATTAGTGATCGAGATCAGTCTGCTGATGTTCAGTTGTCAGTTAACAAAATTAAAACATAAATAATAAAATGACAAAAACACACTAGAGAATTATGAAATCTTGAAACCCAAATCTTAAAATTGCCATAAAAACATGAATTGCATATTAATGATATTAAAATAACATAACATCATCTCACCTTATTTTCTATGGCCTTCATCACTGCAGATTGGTCCAGATATCCAGATGATTTGACTGTCACTCTGACAGTCTGGATTTTCCTGTCTTCAGCTTTGAGAAACAAACGCACATATTATATTGTAATTAATAGATTGTATAGAATACCGATTATTGACTGTGCTACTGCATGCACTTTTGTCTTACAAATAAAGTTTCTTTATTGGCATTGTTCATGAAGAACCTTTAAAAAGTTCATTGGGTTTTGAAATCTTCATCACTCTAAGAAAAGCATCATTCTGATCACTCAAAGGTTCTTTGAGGAACCCAAAATGTTCTTCTATGACTTTGCTACATAACCTCACTTTTGCAGTAGAAAGCCCGTGAAGACGAGCAGGTGTCGTCGGTCATCTGTCCTTCGGTCCAGGCACTCGCACTCTTCGTTTCTGTTCACGTTATCGGGCTGTCCGGACTGCCATGTCACGGTGGACCATGACACGTTGGTCTGGTCTGACCACAGCCACAGGTTTTTGGACAGGCCGATCCACGCGTCCAAGCCGCTATTTTCAGTAATAATAGTTGCAAGAGCCGTGTTCTCGCTGTCGTCTGCGATGGTGGCCAGATCTATGTAGAGCGTCCTGCAGTAAAGTTGAGCTTCACGCCACTTCATGCTCGTTTGGATGTACTTAAACTTGTCTGGAATTTGTCTCTTGTCTGTAAAGAGAGAACAGAGAAATGTTTTGCAAAACAAAACTGTGTAAAAAAATGATTCAAAAATTGTGAATAAAGTTTATTGGACTACATTTCAGGAAAAGGTTTTTTTTTGCAGAAAAGTCCAAAACATAAAAGAATTTTGACTTGCTTTCTTGTAATTCCAAGTTTACATCTCACAATTCTATGTTTTTTCTTTAAATTCTGAGTTTAAAAAAAGTAAATTGTGACTTTATCTTTTATTTGGACTTGAATTCTGAGTTTACATCTCGTAATAATATTTTTCATTTTTGCTAATTATAACTTTTTTATCTCATATTTCTTTATCGACTTTGTTTCTTGAAATCCTGAAAGGAAAAATCAGAAGTGCATGATAGAAACTCAGTTCTGTTTTCTCCCCCTTCACTGAACAAAACAATTAAGTTAATTGTGACTTTTTACCTCACAATTTTGACTTTTTTTCCAGTTATAAAATCATAATGAAATGTAAAAATAGTTTAAAGGTGTGATTACCATTTTTATTTTTTTTTTATCCTGTAGATGAAACAAGTTTCCGGACTCCTAATTAATGGCTGAATTAAGCAAAGCATCTAATCACCTCAAGCTACTAATTGAGCTTGTGTTTGTAATTTGACATTGTGTAAATTGTGTGCTTCGAATAAAAGCGTTTGCTAAATGTTTTGTGTGAAATGACAAGCTACTAATTCACATTGCTATTCATTTGCATGAACTTTCTACCATTTGTTTGCATGAGATTTCAAAATGAATGTAATGAAAAACATACATACCACATAGATATCACTTTTAAGCCTTGCTTTAAAAAAAATGCTTTGTTACTTTTTTTTTTTTTCATCACTTGAAGCATAAACAGAACAGAAAGCTTGTACTTAAGCAAAATTTTCTATGAAAATAGTTGTTAACATCTAATGGATTTTTGCTTATTGAGTTAATGCATGTTGTTTTAAGGATGTTTTCATTGGAAAACATGATTTAAGATGGTTAGGTGTGGAAATATGTCTTTTATGAACAAATCAAAGAGATTAAAACCTCACAGAAAATTCCCAGGCATCCAGATTATGTGTGTTGTATAATTTTTTTTTACCAGTTTGGCAAAAGAAGTATTTTTCTTCAGTGCAGGATGTATCACTCCATAGTTTGTTGTTGTTCACAAACGCACAGGCCTCCTGTGTGCGGGGTGTGTTCGGCTCCAAGTAAGCCCACTTTGCGTAGCTGATCGCCGTGTTTTGATATGACCAGCGCCAGGTGTAGATGCCATTGTAGAAGCCGATCCAGGCGAAAGATTGAAAGTTCGCAGCGTTTGCTGCCTCCTTTAGTTTGGCTCTGTCTTCATCGCTCTGAACCGTCGCCAGATCGATGTGTTTCTCCCTGCAGTACGATTGCGATTCTGTCCAGGACTTCAGCTCTTTGATCAGGATGAATTTATACGGGACGCATGAAGCCTTCGACAGGATTCCTGTTAGCGCTGTGCAATATGGACCAAAAAAAATACTATCACGATTTCTCGATCAATATTGTGATTTAGACAGACAAACTTTGCATTCTGCTTGAGACATATCTGAAGTGGTTGGTTGCATAGTATTTCACTTGTTTTTAATGAACCCTTTTTTTTTTTTTTTTTTTTTTTAAATTGAAGTGAAACTTCACAATTCTCAATTCCAATTTTGATACCACAACAAACAACTACTAGCCTAATTAATAAGCGTTCTACAGTAATTACTACTAGAGAAATCACGCTTTCGGCAGATGCACATGCTCACATTGAGATATCATAATGATTTTGATTAATTGCACAGCCCTTAATTTCCTGCTGCAGGAGAATCAATAGTGGTAAGTTGCTCTAAACCTATAAATCCTACATCAGTTTCTTTCAGTGACACTCACTGAGTAAAACGACGAGTTGAATCTTGTTCTGCATCATCTTGTCTTCACAGCTTTGTTCACTGAAAGAAATAAATGACAAGAATATGACATGTTTAGTTATCTATGTTCAAGGTTTTTAGACACTTTTAGGCAGTGTTCATACATGTGCTGACAATTTAACACAAAAGTATTTTTTAAGTCAAGTACACTGTTAAAAAATGTGATCAGTAATCATGATCAACATATGTTTTTCCCATTACTTTAACTCCTCAGATTCATTCAACCAATTTCAACTTAAAAATGTATGTATGCATGAGTTTTCTATGTTAAAAAAAGGTAAATAATTATGCGTTATGGATGTGACTTTTCAAAAAAAAGGACACATCTTTGAGAGAGTACATACTTTGTAGGATTTCCAGTAACACCCAACAAATAGAAAAGCGATGGCAAAACATACAATTGTTACTTTATTTTAATTTGATGTGTCTATTTATGAGACGTGTACTGTTATGGATGTGATAAACCTGAAAATAGCACTTACCAGACTATGGAAAATCATGCACCAAAAAATAAAAGAATTCTTTAAAAACTTTGGGAGACCTCACATACTTGAACCACCAAATGCTGACATCTGTGATATCAGTATAGTAAAAACCTTTGGTAAAAAAACTTTATTTTTTCATGGCAAGGTTGACATTTGCTTTGGGAATTACCCTCATACAATATTCAAATTGATTTAGTCAGTTTAATATAATGTAAGTTGAAATAACTTGTACATCCAGTTTTATTATACTTAGAAATTTCACTGGGGAAAAAAAAATCACACTGTAGAATATGAACAATATGAAAAATACAATGTAGAAATGCAGAAAAATAGTGCTCTCAAACCACAAAACAACAACAACAAAAAAACAGGTTACCTGCTCTGGACCAACTGAAGGTTGATCTTCTCCCCAGTATATTAACTTCCTTCTCTCAACTTGAATTGTACAATCTGCTGAACTCTTTATACATTATGTTATGCAAAACCTTTTGTCTAGTACTGTACACGCAACATTAAGACTGATTACTGATTTACATTGTGATTTTGCTGCCGTATGGGGCTCTTTATTCAAATACATCACAGAAGTTATTTCTCACAGCTATAAAACACAAATTAATGTATTTATTAGCCTGTATTTAACCAAGATGGGCAAAATGAGACATAATACAACAAAATTTAACATGATGGTAAACACAAACAGCAGCTATATTTAGTGATAACATTTGCATTCAAATAAACCATTTAAAAGACCTTATATAACCACTATGAATCCACTTTCACCAGTAAAAATCACTGAACTGATATAAAACCTGTGCCATCAAACATGGCATCATACCATGGCTTCATAAATCACAATCTAATTCAGTCCCAACAAAAGAATTTTCTAGTTGACTGGTAGTCAACTAAACATGCAATTAGTCGATAAATCACACGTTTATGTTAATGCAATGAATTAAATATATACTGGTGGGTTTGGAACCAAAGCCTAATGAGCATTTAAAATATAGTCTTTTCTGCACTCAAGAACATGCATAAAGCTCGTCACAAAGCACCAGCACAAGTAATGACTATGGCTGTGTTGTGAAAAAAAATATTTTAACTATTTATTTATAAATGCGTGTTTTCTGAGTCAGTGTCAGCTGCAAAGATGAAGTGGATGCTGACTCGTAATCTCAGCAAAAGAATGATGGCAGAAAGCGTGTCCTGATCGTTTTCTTTATTTTACAAAAGCACAACATCTCATTGATATTGTACGTGTGTACACATAAATTGCTTTTATCTGTATGACCTAGAAAATAACAGCATATTTTGTTGCCTAATAATGAACATTTTTCTAGGGAAACTTTAAAGCAAACAGCTGTGTAAAGTTGCTGCTAGCGATAAACCATATTTGAGGTTGATGAATGCTAGGCGAACGTTTAGATTTCCTGCCTGATATGCTCCTTGCTAAAAAATCCAGCATTGCTAGTCACCAGCATAGGGTATGTTTTGCATGCTGGGACAAGCGTGGGATGCTGTGAAAAACACTGCACTACAGAAAACTGGCCTACTGACACCAAACCCTGCAAGACCATGCTGGTGAACCGGCATCGCCAGCTCTATTTTGCTTGAGAACAGCATGGGTATGCTGGTCCACCATCTTGACCAGCACTATACCAACATAAACCAATTTAGACTAGCTTGGAATCCATGCTGGTTTATGCTGGATTTTTCAGCAGGGCTGTAATGACCTTTAGCGATCTGTCCATCACAGACATGGACAGACTTTTTTTTCTGTGACTAACTGACTAATAAAATTTTTGTCAACTAAGTCTCTTTTAGTAGATTATTGGGGAGGCAGCCCTGGTTTGTTGGTTGAGATTACAAATGACACTCCAACCAGTTGCAAATCAAAATTCCATCAGAATAGACTTCAGCAGACAGATGATGTAGTTACAGCGGCTGACCAGGCAAATCAACCCTGATCACTTGGGAAAAAAAACACATCAAACCAGCCTAAAGTGGTTTGCTGCTCTCCCAGTCTGGACAAATTGGTCTGGTTTGATTGGCTCGTGAGATCCATTTTCCAGCAGAGTTCAGCTCCAACCCTAATCAAACACACCTGAACAAGTTCATCAAGGTCTTAAGGATCTCTAGAAAGTTACAGGCAGGTAAGTTTGATCAAGGCTGGAGCCAAACTCTGCAGGAAAAAGGATCTCGCAGGCCAGAGTTGAGAACCACTGGTTTAGTGTGTTCAAACCCTGTCCATAATCGACTGTAAGCTCTCATTCAGATCCGCCTCCGCGGTTGAGAGTCACGCCCACAACTCAGCATCCAATCAAGAATGGATAGATGGATAGAATCAAGTCCCTGCCTTGCTTTTATTTATTTATTTTTTTTAATAATCCATTACACTTAGATGATATTCACAGTATGGATACATGAAACAGTTTCACCACAACTGTAAGAACAAATACAGTCTGTTTGAAGGATATTGTCATTTAAATCCACAAGCACCTTTCCTACCGTGTTTACGTGAGAAGTGAGGCAGTACACACACACACACACATACATTTATTTGTCTGTCTTTTGTACAGATGCTTTATTTTTGTAGACACCAGTGATGCCATACGTTGAGTTCATATCCACCTCAGACCATCCCACTGACTTTGCATGAGCACTAGAGGCTCATTTCCCTGCACTTTTGCATGAGCAAGGAGTTTTATTTGTGTAACATTTATCACCATTATACAAATAAGAGCATAAGATGAAGATGACAACATATTTGTTTAATTGAGTCATATTGATGTCACTGAATTGGTAGTAAGAATTGTGAGTCTTATTTATAAGACGTTGATGACCAGATCTCAAAAAATTACAGGAATAGTTCACCCATAAATGAAAATTTGCTGCAAAATGTCCTTACTCCCAGGTCATCCAAGATATGGATGAAAACGTCAGATTTGTATAAATGTGTCATTCCATCACTGTCTCACCAATGGATCCTCTGCAGTGAATGGGTGCCGTCAAAATGAAAGTCCAAACAGCTGATAAAAACATCAATAATCCACTGCAGTCCATCAGTTAACATCTTGAGAAGACAAAAGCTGAAACAAATCCATCAAGATGTTTTACCTCCAGTGAAAAAGTCCATCTCCTGTTGTGTCTCACATCAAAATCCAGCCACATATTCATGTGGTGATTGATCTTGATTCAGACCAGGCCACTTTTTCTCTGGAGATGAAGAATGACTGAAAGACGCTGGTTGAACTAGACTGAATATAGGTATCTTGATGAAATATACAGTGCAGCTCTTTGACTAGTTATTATTCACTGACACCTAAAGCTGAAGTGTTAGTGTGTCCAGCAGAGGGCGCTCACATTAAAGTCCTGATTCTCTGAGGTCATTACTGTATCAGTCCCAGCACGTCCTCTTTTAGCCTCTGTTCATCATGTTCCACTAATAACTATAATAGCCTAATGGTTAGAGAGTCTGACTTGTAACCTGAAGGTTGTGAGTTTGAGTCTTAATGGTGGCAGGAAATGGAGGTGGGGGAGAGAAGCAAGACCCCAAACTGGCATTTGGCACCACTCCGGGTGTGGGTCCAGAATGTATGTGTGTGAAATGCAGAGCACAAATCTCAAATCAATCAAAACACATCTCTAGAAACTTGTCACATGCTTAGTGTGATCCTGATCTCAACTGGGAAGAGAACCATTTCTGGTGGTCTGTGGCAGATGCCAATCAGGCCGCATGGTGTAGGGTGAGCACAGGTTCCACTACAGGGCATCAGACCCTCGTGACACCCTCACGGGGTATGTTTCTGACAGTTTGGTGCATACCAGTTGCCTGCTGGAGGTCATTTTGGAGGGCTTTGGCAGTGCTCCTCCTGTTCCTCCTTGCAAAACGAAGCAGATACCGGTTCTGCTGCTGGCTTCTTTGGCTCTGTCCAGCTCTCCTCATGCAACGGCCCGTCTCCCGGCATCTCCTTATGCTCTCGAGACTGTGTTGGGAGACGCACCAAGCGTTCAACACTCCTTGTGGTGGCACGTATGGATGTGCCATCTGAACTGCAGCTTGGCTGCCTCATGATACACTGAGTGACAAGGACCCTAACGAAACACAAAACTAGAGTAAAATAGAAGGAAGGATAAGGAGAGAGCACCGCCTACAAAACCATTCCCTTTCGGGCAGCTGTCCCTTTCATTTGCACCAAAGCAGGAGGAACTGATTCACTTCTGCTTCCTAACTGGACAAACTGTGTCTGTGATTGATATTCTACTCTACTTCTATATTTGGACTGGACTGACGCCTCTACCAGATATCTTCTCCTTCTGATTTTGTCTACATGTGTGTAATACCACATAAATGTGTTGAAAATGCCCTGTACAATTTTTTTTAAGACTTGTCAGGGTCTCACAAAGGTTTGAGGGGGAAAAATAAAGAGGAATAATAAATAGCGATAAATACCACTTACATTTCTGTACAAATAATTAGTTATTACAAGTATTTTGTGTCTGTGCAGCAAATTGATCACTTACACAACAGAAATAATAAAAATAGTTGGGAATTAAGTTTTTTACAAAAAAAAAATGATATCTTTTACTTTGACAAGCTACAATATATGTTCTCTGTTTTTACATAAATCTTTAGTGTTTATTTTTTGGGAGCAAAAGGAGAAGATGATTAAATATTAACATTGACTAACTAGAACAGATTAACAATCGTACTTACATGAATTCATCAGTTTTATTTACTTATTTATCCATTGTTTAGATTTGATTAGTTCATCATAATTATAGTTCATTATAGTAGGATTAAAGTTTATTATAGTTATAGTTAAATTAAACTACAAATGAAACACAGACAGAGTAACTGAACAAACTGTGGTGAAATGATTCATGGAGAATCAAGTAAAGCCAAACTGTTTCAGTCCAGTAAGTGTTCATCTGGAAATATGACTACAGTTTTTTCTGACGTGTACTTGGATAAAAATCAATTAAGATTTGACAGAAAAAAGACACAAGAAGCACTATCTGAAGGAGGACGTTTGTACAAGTACACTAAAAAAGAGCTTTTATCAATCAGATGACAGAAGACATGCAGTAGATTGTGTGTTAAACAGGTTTAACAGAAAGTTTGATCATGTTGATTATTTACTGTGGAGACCTTTATGTATCAAATAGGGTTAAGATGCTAAATTAGTATCAAAGATGTACTCATTTAATTGTATGTTATGGTTGCTACTGACAGTTTTTGTTATATTTTAATCATAGTGAACATATAGTGAATATATAAACATGACAAATTCATTGTTTTATTGTTCCATCTATGAAATTTACTGACCAAGCATGTATGTTTGTGCATGTCCCAGACACTTCCCATGTAAATCACATTTGTGTAAAAGCACATTTGACATGCATCATTAGCCGAGCAAATTCCATACACCTTGAATTTCTATTTTCTTCTGTTAATGACTAATAATGATGCTGATTTAAATATACAAATGAGAATGGGTGTGCGTTCACACCTCAGTCATGCCATATTTCACAACATCTTTAGACACTTCAATTTATGAGCAGAAGCCAAGCGGAGCTCACGAACCTGAACGAATCTCAACAGTGATGGAACAAGGACTGATTCACCTCCTTTTGTTTTCAGGTGAGTGTGTTTGTTTGTATAAACCTTTTTAAACACTCAGAAAAAAAATCCTGCATCATATGGCTGCCTGTAGCATTTAAGTCACTGTTTTTGGTTTCAGCAAATGTTTGGATCACTTGAAACAATTCAAATGTAAAGTCAGCAACACTAAGGCTCCAAAAATATCAAAAAATTTGATTTAAAAAGCGTTCGCATAGCATGTAACGTTCCGAACATGCAGGCCCTTCATCAGACAAATTAAACAACACTAATGTGCCACTTTTTATACCTCCAGATCGAAGATCACATGACCATACACTGTAAAAAACAATTTGTTGAGTCAACTTAAAATAATTTGTAACCTGGCTGCCTTAAAATTTTAAGTTCAGTCAACTCAAAAAAAAGTTTATTCAACTTGAAATGTTAAATTATACTAAGTGACAACTTAGATATTTGATTTGAATCAACTTAAAATTTTAAGGCAGCTGGGTTGCTTACCCGTCTGTTAAGTTTAGCAAACACAAATATCTAAGTTGTTACTTAGTACAACTTAACATTTCAGGTTGACTAACTTATTTTAGTTGACTGAACTTAAAATTTTAAGGCAGCAGGGTAACAAATTATTTTAAGCTAACTCAACAAATTGTGTTTTTTATTTTTTACAGTGTACACAATATTTTAATAATAAATAATACATCAAAACAACAACAAATCAACCAAAGGAAAGACAAAAGCAAAAAAACAAAACCTTATGAAACTATGCAAAATACAAGACAAAAATATTCTCAATAAACAGTTAAAAAAACTTTAATCCCTGCAAACATACATAACACTAAGTTCAACTGGTCACACCAAAACCTTTATTGTATTATAAACCTTTAAATAAATATTGTAAATTTAAAGAAATGGATGAATGTCAAAATCCTCATTTAAATGTTTTAAAATAAAAAATTGTAAAAAGTCTATAAAGGTATAACGAGTGGCACATCAGTGTTGTTTAATTTGTCTGATGAAGAGCCTGCATGCTCTTAACGTTACACGCCATGCAAAAGCTTTTAAATCAGATTTTCTGATATTTTTGGAGCCTTGGTGTTGTTGACTTAACATTTGAATTGTTATACTTGCTTTTCAGTCGAGCACCCTTTTGAGATTGATGTGCGTGCTTTTGTTTGCTTTTTAGATCATTTGAAACACGATTTTCTTTTTCTTATTAACCACTCTCTAAACAGGGTTTCTTTCAGTCATTCTGTGCGACTTAAGTAGGCTCACTGAGTTTGTTCTGATCCGGGAGTATAAAACATGGGACGAGGCTCAAGAATTCTGTCGACATAACTACAATGACTTGGCCACTGTCCAGACCGATGAAGAGTGGAGCAAATTAAATAATTTAAGAGCTAATTATCAGTCTTACACTTGGATCGGACTCTATGATGATGTGAACAGCTGGCGCTGGTCTTTTGGAGATGAACGCCCCACATATGCCAGATGGGATGTGGGTGAGCCTGATAATTCTGGAGGAAACCAAGACTGCGTAATGCTTCATTGGAATGGATATTGGCGTGACAAAGACTGCAGTCTTAGATGTCTTGTTTCTTGTCAAAGCGGTAAGACTCGTATACTTTTACACACACTGTATATTTTCACAAAATTTTTTATATTTTCGCAATTCAATATATAGAAAAGATGACCATCCCGTTGTGTCAGGATCATTCTGACTCACGCTTAGAGGAGAAGCCCACTTCCAAAACAGAGATTCACATATAATGTACTCACCCCCTTGTCATCCAAGATGTTTATGTCTGTCTTTCTTCAGTCGTAAAGAAATTATGTTTTTTGAGGAAAATATTTCTGCATTTTTCTCCATATAATGGACTGATATGGTGCTCTGAGTTTGAACTTCCAAAATGCAGTTTAAATGCGGCTTCAAACGATCACAAATGCGGTTGTAAACGATCCCAGCCGAGGAAGAAGGGTCTTATCTATTGGTTATTTTCATTAAAAAAAAATACAATTTAAATACTTTTTAATCTCAAACACTCGTCTTGTCTTTCTCTCCCTGAACTCTGTGTATTCTGACTCAAGACAGTTAGGGTATGTCGAAAAACCCAGACCGTATTTTCTCCCTCAACTTCAAAAATCATTTCAAAATCATCCTACATCGCTGCAGAAGCACCGACACAGTCTTTGCAAAGTGAACATGCAAAGAAGATCAAACACTCTTAACAAAAAAGGTAAAACAGCGATATAGGGCGATTTTGAAGTTGAGGGAGAACGTGAGATGGGAGTTTTTCAACGTACCCAAACTGTCATGAACCGGACAAAAAACAGAGTTCAGGCAGAGTAAGACAAGACGAGCGTTTGACATTATAAAGTATATTTACACTACATTTACAACCGCATTTGGGATCCTTTGAAGCTGCATTTAAACTGCATTTTGGAAGTTCAAACTCATGGCACCATATCAGTCCATTATATGGAGGAAAATGCTGAAATGTTTTCCTCAAAAAACATCATTTCTTTACGGCTGAAGAAAGAAAGACGTGAACATCTTGGATGACAAGAGGGTGAGTACATTATCTGTGAATCTTTGTTTTGGAAGTGGACTTCTCCTTTAATTTTCTCTAAATACTGGATCAACTGTTTATTTCTTGAAATATGGTCAATCATTTTATTTATGGTCATGAACATATAGATGTGTTTTGTAAATGATGTACAAAAACTGGTACAACTTTTGTGTTGGGGTTGTCTAATTGAGTTTCATAGTCAGTCTTTGCCAACAAAGTTAATCATAGTTATTTTGATGTTTCTCAGATCATGGACCAGTAGTTACTTATGAAACGATGTCCTGGAAACAAGCTCAGAGTTTCTGTAGAGTAAACTACATAGACTTATACACGGTCAAGAACGAGAGTGACAATCAGCTGCTAAGGATGAGAGCACCATTTTTTGACAACTGTATCTGGATCGGTCTGTTCAGAGACCAATGGAAGTGGTCTGATCAGACCAACACAAGCTCTTTTCTGCAATGGTCTTATAGACAACCGGATAACTATTTTGGCAGTGAAATCTGCGCTGCTGTCGATAAGAATGGCAGGTTTGCTGATGAGCAATGCTCAGATAGGTTTTTCTTCGTTTGCAAAAGTCCCAGTAAGTATTTGTATGTTTTTTTTGTTTTGTTTTGTTTTGTTTTGTTTTTACAGCATTTTGTGGTTGTTTCTGTTTCCTAATTTTAAACTAGCTAAAACAGCATCTGCCTAAAAATACATAGACCTCTACAGTATATAATCAATACATGTGACCCTGGACCACAAAACCAGTCATAAGAATCAATTTATTTTTTAAAGTGAGCTTTATACATCATAGGAAACCCGAATAAATAAGCAATTTGAAAATCTGGAATCTGAGGGTGCAAAAAAAGTTCTTAGCAATGCATATTACTAATCAAAATTAAGTTTTTATATATTTACGGTAGGGAATTTACAAAATATCTCCATGGAACATGATCTTTACTTAATTTCCTAATGATTTTTGGCATTAAAGAAAAATCAATAATTTTGACCCATACAATGTATTATTAGCTAGTTCTACAAATATACCCGTGCTACTTAGGACTAGTTTTGTGATCCAGTAACTTTGTCTGATTGTTTGTATTTTTATGTATTTCTTTGCTTGTCACAGTACCAATAAAGCGACAGATTTTGCGACTGGAGGTGAAAGCAGGTGTTGTCAGGGATAATGTGACTGCAGAGGATGTGTTGAAGGCGGTGAGCCATATTTATCACTACACCTAAAAACCATAGTAATGTTTTGTTATCTTGCTAAACTTCATGACCTGTTGAGACTGGCTTTCAGGTTCTGAGGTGTCTGTATATGTGAAATATTTATTCTTTATATTTATGCACTGACCAAAATTATAAACGCAACACTTTTGTTTTTGCTCCCATTTTTCATGAGGTGAACTCAAAGATCTAAGACTTTTTCTAGTACACAAAAGGCCTATTTCTCTCAAATATTGTTTACAAATCAGTAAAACAGTAAAACTGCACATTTTAGAGTGTCCTTTTATTGTGGCCAGCCTAAGGCACACCTGTGCAATAATCATGCTGTCTAATCAGCATCTTGATATGCCACACCTGTGAGGTGGATGGATTATCTCGGCAAAGGAGAAGTGCTCGCTAACACAGATTTAGACAGATTTGTGAGCAATATTTAAGAGAAATAGGCCTTTTGTGTACATAGAAAGAGTCTTAGATCTTTGAGTTTAGCTCATGAAAAAAGGGGGCAAAAAGTGTTGCAGTAGCAGATTAAACCTTACCTTGTACACTTCCATTAGTCTGAAACCGGTCTGTCTTCAGGTCCAGCAGAAACTGCGAGAGCAGGGAATGGCAGCGGATGTGAAGCTGTCCTGGCGGGAGCAGCCGAACGGAAGAGTGTTCCAAACATTAAACGGGGATCATTATAGATGAACAAAAGGAGATGATTAAATATATTTGTTAATTAAAACAAAGTAACGTTTTTATTTACGTTTTATCTGAAAAAAAAAAATTCACTTTTTAATTAAATGTATTACACTATCACAGTTATAGTTAATTGTAGTTTTTAAATAAAGTTTTTATTGTTAATTGTACTAAAATTAAGTAAAATACACAGACAATAGAAATATAGTAATTTTCTTCAAAAATCAAACTTACCCATAAAAATATATATATTTTCAAATACGTTTTTGAAAATATTTCAAACTATACTTGTTAAAATGTCCAAAAATGTATTTGCTAAAATATGTTTCAAAATGCATTTGCACAACATTTTTTGGACATTTTATGTTGTATATATATATATTTTTTAATATTTTAAAAATGCACAAAATTATTTTTATTTTTTTTTATTCAGTGACACTGCTGTAAATTGATTATATTTTGAATTTTGTGAAGCTTCATTGCCAAGTGTGCTTATACTCACAAGGAGTTTGTTTCGGTGACAGAAGCTTCCAGTGCACAGACAGGATGACAAGACACAGATAGCAACATTAAGTAATTTAAAAAGACAATAGACAACATACTGTATATACAGATGTGCCATATACAAATTCTGCAAGGGAATTTGGATAGATATACATATGTTATTGATTTTGCATATCTTACAATAAATATAATTATGGATAGTGGGTATTGCGTATGTTTTATTTATAGCTGTTTGTGAGGTAGATGGTGGAGGGAAGAAGCTTTTCCTGTGTCTGGCTGTTTTGGTGCTCCAGACGGCAACAGTTCGAAGGAAGTGTTCTGGGTGTGAGGGGTCCAGAATGATTTTACTAGCCCTTTTGCTCACGAGAGAAGAAGAGTCTGGACTGCTGAGTGAATCACAGGTACAACCCTCCCCATTTTGTACCTGTAATTTAAATGGGGGGAAAAACTATAAATTTTAACAAATTTACCATCAATTCAGACACTGCATTCATTGTGTCCTCCGTATTTTCTGACCAACACATTTTCTCACTCATAATTCCAACTCTGTGGTGCCATTCATGTGCATTAAACTTATGATCTTTCTGTAATGACTTGAACACATCAATACATGCTTAAAATACTCTTGATGTCAAGACATTTTAACTGATGCTCTGTTTCTTTCAGCATCTTATGACATTAGTGTTATTTTTTTAAGACGTCAAATTAATACATCCATATCTTTGCTCGTCTTGAATGCAAGGACACTGTGTTCTGTGCCTATCTGTACCTCAACAGCAGCTCTAAACGTGTGCTAATTTTACATGATGGAGCCACAAGCTTGATTGGACACATTACAGTTATGTGGACTGAAATACTGGCATGCTGGCCTTGTTTTTTTTTTTTTTTTATAAGCTAAAAATAAATGACTGGTCATGATTTTACACACTGCTTTAAAAAATGTAAGGAAAGCATAATTAGAGATTTTAGTTTAGCTGACAGATAATCGTAACAAAAATACACTGACTTTCATAAAAATTTCCATTAGTCCATTAGCAGAAAATTCAAATGTAAATATGATTTATTATGATTGTTTTCTACAGTGTTTTGTGCAGAAACTCTTGTGTGCATTACACATTTTTGATTTTCCATTGTTTTTTGTTGTTTATCAGCCAGAGCGGAAAATTGGTTATTTCTCACGTGGAGAGTATAATGACGTGTTTGCATATTCATGGATCTCTGTACCAATCACAATTCAGATTTTACACTGTGATTTTATCGCATCACACTCTTTGATGCTGCTTCAAAAATTGAAAACAATTATTTAAGATATTTCTGTTTTCAAACTCTATTTTTTAAGTCAGGTCATGAAATAAATGTAAAAATATATATATACATTTCAATACACGCAAAAGCTTTTCCTGAACAAATGCATTCCCATGCAAATGTTTCCATTCGTCCTCCTTGTATTCGTGTAAATGCATTTGTTGTGCATTATTAGTTGAGTAAATGATGAGTAGCTATGAACCCATTAACTCTTAATGATGATGCTTTACATGCAAAATGCAAAACAGCGGAAAGTTGAGCAAAAGTTGAAAAGCACTGGGTGTGTGTTTGTTTACACCTACTCTTGACTAGTTTTCCATTACATGTTTGATCTGCAGAGTGATGGAGCTGATGTTTTATTCATTCATTTGCTCAGTATTTTAAGAACATAGAAACTGTTGCTTGAAATAGTTTTCCTACTAACTACATGATATGGCTTCATCATTTGTGCAGACATTCTCTTTGGAGCAGGTGTTATGGCCTTGATTTCAATGAATCACTTTCAGTGTTTTACGGCTGTCGTGGCTAATTGTTTGTGGATGGTTTGGAAATGAATGAGTGGTGCTGTAAATCAATGCCACTTTCGCAAAATGCAGTTTATTTAGTGTACTGAGGCTTCCCTTCCATTGGCTCCCATTCAAACAGAGCAGCTTTTCTGAATGTTGGTGACAGATGCAGGTAATAACAGGCTTTCTCAGTCACGCAAACTAGAACTCGTCACTTCAGTAACTGCACAGAAACAGCTTATTCACATTCATTAAATGGCCTCCTTATGCTACAGTATCTTTAAATTCATTCATCTTAATCTAATTCATACGTGCAGCTTTTCACCTACAAAAGCCAAAGATGTCGTGGTTTTCCACACAAACAACTTGATTCTGTCTGTATTTGTATAAACACATTTGATGTGCATCATTAGCTGAGCAAATCTTTTTCACACCATGAATCCCTAATGTTGCTCTTGACAACGAAAGACAATAGTGATTTCAGTACGCAAATCAACGTGGGTGTGTGTTCCCCCTCACAACTATATTTTATTACGGGGTCCATTCGTTTTGAGCTAGTCTATGGTTAGGACCTGACTAACCCAAACTAATCTCAGCAGCAATGGAGCAAAGACTGATTCGTTTCTTTTTGCTCTCAGGTGAGTGTGTTTTTGCGTCTGAATGTGATTGTTTACCAATAAGTCATTTTTTAATTGACTAATGCTGAATTGCTGGACTGTTGTACTGATTTTGTATAAACCCCACTCCATTTTTCCTAACAGGGCTTCTGTCAGTCATTTTGTGCGTTTCACGCCAGTATATTCTGATCAAAGAGTATAAAACATGGGACGAGGCTCAAGATTACTGTCGACAGAACTACATTGACCTGGCCACTGTCCAGACTGATGAAGAGTGGAGCGAAGTAGACAAGTTAAGAAATGAAATACAGTTTTACATCTGGATCGGACTGTATGACGATGTGGATACGTGGCGCTGGTCTTTTCAAAATGAAAACGTGACTTTCTTAGGGTGGGATTCTGATCAGCCAAACAATTTGAACGGAAAGCAATACTGTGTAAATCTACGGACGACTGGATACTGGTGGGATGAAGCCTGTGATTTGTTGTGTTCCGTTTTTTGCCAAAGTGGTGGTAAGACTCAACATCAGTCATTCCTGAGTTCTGCAGTTTAGTATTTGTTGATTGACATATTGGTTTCTGTAAACAATTTCATTATTGGCATGGAAAACAACATATTTTGTATAATAGACAAGTTGGATTGGTCTGTAAAGTTAATTGTAGCTAGGGATGCAACAATACAGTTAGTCCACGGTTCAATACGTACCTCGGTTTTTAACTACGGTTTTGGTTCGGTTCGGTTCTGTCTTTTTGCATCTAATTAACAACAAAATACTCCTTTGTACACTGGAAAAAGCATGGATTATTATATGTCTACTTAGTATTTCTTTTGAGAGAGGTATTATTTTTCTGATTTTTACGCAAAATACAATGGGTTTTATACATACTGGACGCCAGAGGGTGCCCTCGTGCAGAAAATCCACTTTTTTTTTCTTTTTTTTATTCAAGAAAAAAGATTGAACATTACAAAAATATTAAGTAAATCCAGATACACAAAATATCAAAGCAATTGTATACAGTAAAACAGAGCTCTAAGGGAGAGAAACATAATAATAATAATAAACAAATAAAAAATAAATAAGAAAATCCACATATGCGTCAAAGAGGTAACACTATTCACCATTGCTGTAACTGAGTAAAAACAAGATATAACGGTAAACTTTTGAATGATAAAATGTAAGGAAAGTAAACACTTGTCTGCAATGATATATGGTTTAATCTTTCACTTTCACTTCATCTGTGTTCTTCAAGTCATCTCAGGTATTTTCATAATGATTAAGTATATTTGTAAGCCATTGCTCATCGACATACAGTATAGAATATATTGTCTGACTCATTCTGCGATAAGAAGCCACATCAAAACAACAAAAGGAAGTTATTTCAAACAGTCGACTGATGCTGTGAAGTAAAAATAAATTATATTGTTCTCTTTTGTTGGACAAGAAGTTTAGAAAGACTTATCAATGCATTTCATTAGAAGTGTTGCTTTTTCAAATATAAACAGGGAGGCGTTTCCTCATCTCAGCACATGAAATCGTGAGCACACACACAGCAAATGTCGAGAGAAATAAAACAAGGACATTATTTAAAAGCAAAACCGAAAAACCGTATTGAACCGTGGCTGTGGTACCGAACGGTTCGATATTATATTGAGTATTGTGACATCCCTAGTTATTCTGATGTTTCACAGAAGGACAGCCAGTGCTAGTTACTGATCCAGTGATGTCCTGGAATGACGCTCAGAATTACTGCAGAGAAAACGACACCGACTTGTTCACCATCAGGAACGTGGATGTCAATCAACAGCTGACCACGATGATCAAAGGACACACGTGTGCCTGGATCGGTCTGTTCAGAGACTCGTGGAAGTGGTCCGGTCAGAACGACACGAGCTCTTCTCTGCGATGGGCTGCAGGACAGCCGGATAATTTTTACGGTGGAGAATCGTGCGCTGCTTTAGATAACCGTGCTCAGATTGCTGATGAAAGCTGCTCAACATTGTATTACTTCTTATGCCAAGCATGTACGGCGTCATTTAAATCATAATATATATTTTTTTGTTTCTTTGTCTAGTTTTATGTATTTTCAAGGCAAAAAAACAAACTAAAATTTAAAATCAAATTAGATAATATTTTTGATTATATTCAATAATCAATTTAATCTAATTTTGAATCCATCCATTAAAAACAACAATCTGAACTTCTGCGATTTGTGCACATTTTTTGGTTTCACCTTTGGTGCAGTTTAAACTTGATATGCACATGTAGAACATTTATCACTCATCTTTTCTCAACCTTGAAAACAGTATAATCATCGTAAATATCAAATCAAATCAAATCACCTTTATTTATATACCGCCTTTAACAACAGTATTAAATAGCGAATAGTACATCAACAATGCAAAGGGCAACAGTAAACACTCAATTTTCAGGTAAAGGTAGTTAGTCAAATACAACAAAATAAAATACAATATTGTGTGAAGATAAAGTGTCCCCAACTAGCAAGCCAGAGGCGACAGCGGCAAGGAACCAAATTATTTTAAATATTCAACATGTATCTCAGAGCCTTATTGTCAAAACACTGACTATTCAATCATTGATTGTAATCATCTGTGATTGCATTTGTTCCCACATATTTTGTTTCCACAGCTTACGTGAAGCATCAGATACTGAAACTGAAGGTGAAAGCGGGAGATAATGTGAATGATCAAGCCATTGCAGCCAGTGTGTTATATAAGGTGAGCCACATACTGCAGTCATATTTCTTGCCTTGCTAACCCTGTTACCAGTTCTGTTGATTTATTTATTCTTAAATCTACATTAACCATTTTTTTTCCCCCACTTAATGTTTTTTTTCTTCTTCGACCATAAAAAAAGTTACTTTCATTGGTATAATTTAAACCTGTCAGGTTGATTGAGTCCAGTGTTATTTTAGTATAATTTAGGTAATTTATAGTTTTTTATTTTAAAATGATATTATTTTGAAATGTTCTATTTTCATTTTAAATTTAAAAGATTTAGTAATTTTGTTTTGTGTTTGTGGTGTTTTTATGATTTTTAAATTCTTAACTATACATTTTTATTTAATAAAAAAAGAAATATTTTATGAAATATTTTGGAATCTAATTGCTAAAAAAATCAAAGTTATCTAAGTTGTATTCCAAATTTGAAGTTGGTATCAAAAATTGAGGTTCCAGTGAGATTTTGTTTACGCCACTGGACCCCTCCTCCGATGATGTTTATCAGAAAATAGCATATATTTTCTTTCTCTTTGCTTTTTTTTTTATATCAGTAGGGTATGTTTAATGGGAAGTTTAAAACAAGTTTGATTTAAAAACAAAAAGTAGTCAGATTTCATCATGTAATCTATGTAACAGACTACAATTTGTAAATAATCTACCCAGCTCTGTTCACATTAATATATCGGTTAAAAACAAAAAACAAACAAGAAACATGACCAAGAAAGAAAGTTATGAACTTTCGGAGAACAGTCAGAAGTAATGTTTTCATAACTTAACGGGTAGGTTAATGGGAGGCTTGGCTCTCCAAACAGAGCATGTGTAATCAGATGTGTAATCATCAGAGACTCGTCACAGAAGTGAATAAAACGATTGTAATCTTCAGATCCAGCAGAAACTGCGAGAGCAGGGAATGGCAGCGGATGTGAAGCTATCATGGCGGTGGCAGCTGAACGGAAAGGTGTTCCAAAAACTTCACAACGAAACGGAGTCCCAAACACTTCCAACCGGATCGACAGACATGAACATAGAACTCTCACAGTAACACATGGTTAAATATTACCAGTGACAAACTTCAATAGAGGACTTCAGATTTGTAGTGTGTAATATGTAATGTTTAGTACTCAAATTAAAATGAATTAGTTCATTAAATGTAGTTGACTATACAGATACATATTTTAGAGAATTTTACAATAGGTGTTTGCATTAGTGTGAATTACATGACGATTGTTTCATTTTAGTTTCTTGCACTGCAGAAAAAAAAGATTTTCCTTCTCAGTACTTTAATCTTGTTTTCTAGTACAAATATCTAAAACTTCTTAAATCCAACAATATTTAAGAAGAAAACAACTTAAAATATTAAGTCTGTCTTTGTAGTCAGACAAATAAACTTAATTCAAACGGAAAACAAGATTAAACACTGGTGGATATTTTCTCTCATTAAAAAAAAAAAAAAAACTTATTTCATTATTATTATTACTATTATTATTAATTAAGAAATTGTATGCAATTTTGCTTCTGAAATAAATGTATTTATACTGGAAACATTTATACTGGAAAAGTCAGAAAACCATTTTTTGGAGTGTGCATTCAGTGGGTGTAAATATTCCTGAATGTTGTAAATTTATCATGCGTTTTATATTCAATGATCTATTGATATTGCAATAAATATTAGGTGAACTGATCACAAGTGAAGCTTGTTTTTTCTTTATGTTTTGATGATATTTGTGATTGTATTAGCAATGGGAAATGTTTTATATTCGCAGTGAGAATTGTTGAATTCATTTGTCACCTCGCCAACATTGAATCTGTGCACTAACATACAGTGGCTGGAGTGGATGTGCAGTTCTCCACATACTACACAACATGCCGTCCATCTGCTGTGTTAGTGTGGAGCGCTTTATTGAGTCACTCATATAGACATGTTATTCAAAATGCTGGCACATTTCATTAAAAGATGAGTTACAAATGAGAATAATGCAAGCAGAAGCTTGTGTTTCTCAGTCTCTCATGGAAATCACCTGCTTATTAGACATTTGAGTCAGGTTCACCAGAGCCTTTAGTCAAACGTACACAAAATGTCATGAAAATGGCCTCTTTATGGGTTTAGACCAAAGACAAAGCTTTGAGTGAAAGTTACAAAAACATTTCTTACAATGTTTAACTTGATTTTCACCTGAAATATAATGCTATTTGAATGTTATTTTTAATAATCTGTTTCTATATATTTCAGAAGAACTCTTTCAAGATATACTGTATAAAGGCAATGGATGAGCAATGTCATTTTCCTTTTCTGTATAAAGCTGTTGACAAACAGCAGCCTTTGTCACTATTTAAGACCAGCCAGTATTTTCCTTTGCTTGACCTAAGCTACTGATCATTTCCATGTTCATTTGATGTGTTTTGAATGAAGGGTTTCATGTTTTAAGCAAAGTCAGAATGAAAATCAGTCTGTGTCGTTCAGAAGGGTTCGTAGAGCAAACCGTAGGAGCAGAATGAGTATAAAAACCAAAGTCAACAGAGTCACGGAGCGCTTTGACAAATTACTGCGAGAGTTCAATGCAACAGGTGAGTCTGGATCTTTTCTGACTTTTCATCTTTGTCTTGTTTTCCAGCACAAATATTTAAAACATTTTGTCTTGTGACAATGCATAAAAGTCATTCAGTGATTAACATTTTTAAATTCAATTTCAAGTTCTACAAAAATAATGGCTTTTAATTTTCTTCCTCAGTATTGTTTTTTTTTTTTTTTAGTACAAATATTTCGTCATGCTTTAAAATGAGACATGCTTGTTTAATTTTTCTAATTTGAAAACAAGAAAAAAAATGCTTGTTTAGAAAATATTTTGCCTGTGTTCATTTACACTGCAAAAAGTCTGTTTTTTTTATCTTGTTTTTTAATATAAATATCTAAACATTCTTAAATCAAAATTGCTTGAGAAGCAAAATGTCATAAGAAGTGAGAAATTAGTTTGAGCAAGTGGGCTCAAAAAGAAAAGTTTAATATTTGTACTGGAAAACAAGACAAAAATACTAAGAAAGAATATTATTTTATGTAGTGTGTTATGTTTAGACATTATTTAATTTGTCATCATTTGCTGATGGCAGGACAGCGATGGATCAGAAGCTTCTTCTCGTCCTCATGATCTGTGGAATATACTGTGTTACAGGTGAGATGTTGAAAGAATAAAACTGTGCATGTGCACAATGACAAAATGTATATTGTATTTGCATCTGCATATTTAAATGCCAATTATAATAACCCAAATGTTTTTGAAAGGTTTGTACACGTCATTAGAGCCTTCTAAAAAAATCTTCTTCGTGAATGAATCCAAAACGTTTGTTGAGGCTCAGCGATACTGCCGAGAGAATTACACTGATCTGGTGACTCTGGAGGACTGGACAGACATGGAGGAGCTTCTGGCTCTTGAAAACGTCATGAGCTCTAAATCCGCCTGGATCGGCCTGAAGAAAACGGCGAACGAGCAGTGGCACTGGGCTCTCGCCGATCCACAGTTTTACAAGGACGGAGAAGTGGAATACAGAAACTGGGGACAAAGTGAACCATCTAACCTCGCTGATGAGCGTTGTTCAGTAATGGATTCCTACGGAGAGTTTCATGACACGAGTTGTGACACAGACAGGAGCTTCATATGCTACGAGCCAGACCTCTTTGGTACTGCATTTACATTCATGCTTTTTTTGAGATGCTTCTACCTAATGATAACTTACCGATTAATTGCTAACTTTCTTAGAACACTCGATAAATGTTCTCAATGTTGAGAGAAAACGCTGTTAGAATATTTTTTTAATCATTTTAATAATAAACATTATATTTTGTGTGAAAATAATGTTAGTAGAATATTGTAAGAAATGTTTTAGAAACCATTAAAGGAGAAGTCCACTTCCAGAACAGCAATCCACAGATAATGTACTCACCCGCTTGTCATCCAAGATGTTCATGTCTTTCTTTCTTTAGTCATAAAGAAATGGTTTTTAGAGGAAAACATTTCAGTGATATAGGACGATTTTGAAGTTGAGGGAGAACATGAGATGGGAATTTTTCCATGAACCGAAACAAAAACAGAAGTCAAGACGAGCGTTTGACATGTAAACAAGTATTTAAATTGTATTATTTTTATGAAAATAACCGATCGTTTAGATAAGACCCTTCTTCCTCGGCTGGGATCGTTTACAACCGCATTTGTGATCGTTTGAAGCTGCATTTAAACTGCATTTTGGAAGTTCAAACTCGGGGCACCATATCAGTCCATTATATGGAGAAAAATCCTGAAATGTTTTCCTCAAAAAACATCATTTCTTTATGACTGAAGAAAGAAAGACAAAATCTTGGATGACAAGGGGGTGAGTACATTACATATAGCTGTAAGTTTTACAAGAAAACTGGACATTAAAAACAGATAATACTATATTTTGGGTGAAAATAAAATTAGAAGAATGTTGTAAGAATTGTCTTAGCAACCTTTAAATAACTTGATAAGAAAACCATGATGTTTCAATCATGACAAGAAAACTCTGGTGTGTTTCCCATTAACATTGTGTCTTAATGTGCTAAGACTCTGAAGGTATAAAATATTTAAAGGTGTACCTTTTCTAAACGAGAACAGCTGACAGGGTGTTTTTAGTACTGTGTTCGACCAGCTGATTGCTGCTAATTCAATGCTTATCTTAAACATCTCCTAGGTGTGAGATATAGCAATTATATATTTGTTAATAAGCCAAAGTCCTGGAGAGAAGCTCAGACTTACTGCAGACTGTATCACAAAGAGCTGGTCAGCGTGAGGAACCTGGAAGAGAACCGTCAGATCCAGACGCTGGTACCTGAAGGAAATGTCACATACATCGGGCTTTTCGAGGACGCTTTCGTCTGGTCCGATAACAGCACGTCTTCATTCAGAAACTGGCAATCCGGTCAACCGGATGGATCAGGAAGTTGTGTGGTGTATTTACGACAAAACAGACTGTGGGATGATCAGAAGTGCATCGAAGTAAAACCTTTCTTCTGCTACGGCAGTGAGTGTTTTTCCATGTCTGATGTCCATGTCAAGCTGTAGTCTGTTACTGATTACAAATGACTTGATGAAAATTGTAGTTATTAATGTAATTTAGATTTTGACTACCTTTCGACTACTTTTAGATTACTTACGGCTTAAATTTTTACATTTGAAATGTTTTATTTGTTTACTTGCATGCCAGTGTGACAATTAACCAACATCAGAGAACTGTGAACATGGAAATGATTGAAATATTAACTTTAAACAAAAGGGAGACTTCAAGTAAAGAAAAATTTATTTCTTAATTGTGTGTGTGTGTGTGTGTGTGTGCTATTACCCACAGGAACATTGTCTAGACAGATATTGAGACTGAAGTTGGAATCGGATCAGAATGTGAATGATCCTGATATAAAGGCGGCCATCCTTGAGGAGGTGAGACATTTAATCTTCAACTGTTTACAAAAACAGTTACTGGAATACGTTTTACAAGAAAATCTTTCACATTTGATTCAGTACATTACTTTCTTGTAATGATTTACCTTTATTTACTTTTTTGTAATTAGTTACTTTTCTATGTAATTATTAGTGAAGTTCACTAGCAATTTCCAAGTGTGTATCTTGATGAATCAGCGCTGCAGTACATATACACATATTTTTCTTAAACACATTACATTTAGACATGGCAAGGCATGTTTATGAAAAGCAGAGATGCTGTATGCACTAAAACCTAACAAATCTGTGTTTCCCCCCCTCAGATTAAGCAGAAACTGATACCTCCAGATTTGTCAGTGAATGCAAATCTGCAATGGATGCAGCAAGCGAATGGAGACGTCTTCCAAAGAGAAGAGAAGACGAGAGAAGAGTTATAATATTAGATCACAGACCTCTTTTTCTGACCCATCATTACGGGGCAGGCATCTAAAAGAAATGGTAATGGATAATTAAATTAATTAAATTAATTTGGAAAAACTGTTTTTGGGTCTCGATAGTTTTCCATAAAGCTAAATATAATCACTGTATTTAAAGTCCACTGTAAAAAATCATCATAACCTTAAAGCGCTGCTACAGTAATAATCTGTTACTTGTCCCTTACTGAAAACAAAACTGTAAGAAATCTAAGTTTAAGCTTTGTGTAAATCTTAATCTAAGTTTTCCTCTACTGTAAATGTAAAAATAATAGCCTAAAATGTTTTAAACAGATAAAATGTGTCTGTAATGTGTAATTGCAGTGTTCCTGCATCAGGAAAGCTTCTGTCTGAAGTGTATTGTTAATAAATTAATCTTAATTGTATATCAGTACTTCTCTCTCTCTCTCACTGAAATAAAATCATCTGCTGGAGAACACATGAGTTGTGCAGGTGATGTTGAACTTTTCATGATCAAACCATTAATAGCTGACAAATGTAGGGTTTAATAAACAGAATATAATAATATACATGAAATCATTTTAATATCTGCATATTTGGCTACAGCATATCTGCATTTTGTCTGAAGATTTGTATATTCAGATGCTGGGAAACATATGTTTCAAATATGAAATCATGAATGTACAAACATGAAAAAAGTGAAATGAACAAATCTATACTTTGCCATGACAAAGACAAAATTTAAATAGATTTACAGCATACTACAGTATTTGAGTGGTGAGGGCCTAAAAGGTTCAGACATGTGATAAAAGTATGTAAGTGAGAGGAGGAAAAGCAAGGGTTAAAAAAAAAAAAAGACAGCAAAAATAACAATAATGATTTACAATAATTCACCTAATTTATAAGGCCAAAGAAATAATTACAAGTTAAATAAATAGCAAAATATGATAAATGCAAGTATTATTTAAACTGTTAAGACATGCAGTAGCTCAAAAATAAAAAAATACCAATGGGATAGCAAATACGATTTTGCGGATGTTCACAAATCAATCGGATTAAGCGCTGTGATTAAATCGCCCCGCCCACCGACACAGAAAGTTTGAGTTCAGTTTAGTCAGAAGTTGACAGAACGAATAGGTCAAGTGTTAGATATTAAGAGTGGAAATTAAAAGTAGAAACGGACTGACCTTGCTGGATGTATCGGTTTTGATCCAGTAATGATGTGAAATTGACTGAATGTAACGAAACAAATGCCGCGAAGAGCCTGTGAGGATTTATTCGACAATACTGGTGAGTTGTATGTTTTCTCTTCAAAAAATATATATTGGAGATTGTGTGATTTGTTTTATTTTTAGTGGGAAAGTTTAACTGCCTACTAGAATGACATCGAATGAATAGAAATGATGATTCTGTTCGAAGAAATATGAAGTCAACTTGTAAAGATACGAGTATTTCTCCAAAAATTGTGGGCACATTTGGACTAAGAACTCTAATTGGCCCGGTTAAGCAAATATCATTTTCAAAAGTCTCTGTTTTAGTCAGTCTACACTGAAACGCTTCTGCAGTGTTTTTCCGAAAGTCTACATTTTGGAAGGTTGAAAATTTAGGAATAATGTGGGAATCAGGTTTAATCATAGCAATTTATGCCTTTTAAAACAAAATGCACTAGTGTAAACGTAGCCCCAACCCCTATAAAACACACCTGAACCAGATCATCAAGGTGTTCAGGCAAGTGTGTTGGAGCTGAACTCGGCAGGATCCTACAGTAGCTCACCAGGAGCGGGATCGGACACCCCTGTTCTAGATATTGTAATGTATTTGACTGAGTGGCAGCAGATACACACTTCTAATGTCGCAGTGCAAGTAAAAGGATTATTCTGTAAGATGTCTTACGTCACTGATGGAGTTTTGTTTCTTTGCCTCTGGTTTGCTTAGCTGGGGACACTTAATTTCCAGCTATATCATTGACTTGATTACACAGATACTGTCTTAACTGAGCTGGATCATGTCATTGCTGAATTCAGTAATGAACTGCCTTTAACTGAAAATTAAGTGTTTACTATTGTCCTTTTGCAGTATTGACACACTATTTTCCTATTTAATACTGTAAATCTGCTTTGACACGATCTGTACGGTTAAAAGCGTTATATAAATAAAGGCTTGACTTGACAAGCTGTGTTTTAAATCGGAGGCTTCAGCCTTCGAAGGACGCACTGCAGTCTAGCCTTTGAAGAATTCCCTAATTGCACCACCAGAAAAACATTCCTGAAGTGTTCACATACAAATGGACAGCAACACTACAAAAACATGGTCATGGTCTTTTACAATATGATGCACTGTTGTACATTAAACTGCCCAACCGTATATAAGGTATTTTAAATGTAACAACCTTGAACATATTCAGAAGTAAAATGCAACATACACAGTAGCGCAGCAGTAATATTAAAGCTAGACCATCACATACACGTTTTTTTTTTCTTGCAGAATACATACCTTTACTTTTACTCTTCATACCTTGAGTACATTACACTGTAAAAAGCTCTTCAAGGGTATTATCTATAGGAATTTATTTTAAAAAGTATATTTCTTCCAATAAATTTATTCCCTTTTGTTTTTGAATTCATTTAAGTTTTACATAAGTAAAAAGTGTGATTGTTTTTGTAACTTATTATTACCTATCAAAAAATTGTTTTTTACTGACCTTCACAATAAATTGCTTCTACAAAACTCTATTTAAGTGTTTATATCCAAAGTAATACGTCAGGACCCGCTCACATGCTGCAGCAGAACAACGACATCGATGCTCATTGTCACCTGTACTGGACCAGTTTCGGATTTCTTTGGAGTTTTTGGGGGCTTTATACAACGTGCAACACATGTAAGTAACTATTTACATCGCATAAATTTAGGTTTTAGCCGAATGAGCACGCATTTATTGCACTATAAAATGTAAAAGCGTCGCCAGGTTTCAGACAGTAACGTTAAGTTTGTCAGTTTTGCAGGCGCCATGCGGCCTTACCGAAGGTCTTGAAATTAACATAAATCTTAAAACAACTATCGCTAACGTTAACGTAGGATAGGTTTATGTGAGATATATTGCCAGCTTATGTTTCTACTTAGTCTGGGTACTTTAAAAAAACATCGTCGTTTTGTTTGTTTAAGGAGTCTAATAACGTTAGCCTCGGTGAATGTGAATTATTTTGTCTCAAATCACTCGTCTTAAATGTTCTGCCTCTTTCCGAATTAGCTAGCAAAACACTAGTAGCATGGTCTCTCATCCTCGTACATGTGTCAATTAAAAGTTACTTTAACTGCTAGTTTTGTGGTCACAGTTGTTGTCCCTGCATGATTGAAAAAGATGAGGACATTATATTTTTGGCGCTTCTCTCTGCAACGTATCATAAAAATTCGTAAACGCTTTAACTTAATATTTTGCTATATTTGGTTGAAATATATTATATTGTCTTAAACCATTTGTTCAACTAAAAAGATTTAATATTTATTTTGCATTGCAATAACATCAATGATCCTGAGGTTTTCATAAACTCTTCTTTCATTTGTGTTGCTTCTTTAGAAGACCATCAGATCTACTGATCTGGAGCGGCCGATCAACGCATCAAGAACTTTTACTGGAACTGATACAGGTGAGGCAAAAGTAGTAATGTTGCAGATGCATATTAATACAATAAGTACTTTATTTACTTGTCTTGCCTAATTGGGTGAATATTGCAAAAAAAAAAAAAAAATTTTTTGTTTACAGCTCCTAATTAATATATAATATAAAGCTCTGTTGAATGGGTAGTACAGAACCACACTAATAATGACATTGTATGTTTGTTGTTATATTGACCGCAAGATTCAGTTTTTTCATTATTCACTTACCAACTATAGGATCCAAGTACCTCTGTGGTGAAGAAGAGAGACGTGATTCTGAGGTGCCTCATTGAATACATGGGAGAGAGTGGGCAAGAGCTAATCTCTGACTACTATGTAAGTATTGTTTAAAAAGCATAGTTTGACTTTTTTTGGGGGGAAAAGCACTTATTCCTCAGATACTGCATCAATCTTATGTCTGTCTGAGTTATAGTACGGAGCTGGAGTTGGGGATCGGTTCTGGCTCTGTAAAAAGTTCAAAAACACACCTACAAACACCCAAATGTATGTGCAGGAACCAGGGTCCAAAATTAACCTTATGGTCTTCCAGTTGCTTGTAGACTTGATTTAAAAAATACTGTCATATTTTTCAATTGCAGTTTCACAAAAGTAAAATCCTTGTTTTACATTAATGCAGGAGTCATAATCATCTGATGATATAACTGTAAGAGTGGCATTTTCAGTACTTTTACTTAACCACACCTAGCTTTTGAAGATTGTTCTCTGTTGCCACTTATTGTTCTGTTTATTCTCATACAGGGAAAAACGGAGATCAGTGTCCATGAGGACTTGAAAATATGCAGATATATGTCTGCCGTGAACCAGATGCAGTGGGCATTATCATTGAGGGAATCCCAGTGCTTACTGATCTTGGAAATCTGGCCAGGGCGTGTTGCCTGCTTCTGGGGATGACATGCTCTGAACCTGCTGTATCCACCACAACTCTGCAAAACATTTGAGGTGTTCCAAAGACTTTTTGTGGGACTTGACACACTGCGCCCAAAGGCTTCCTCCCGATTCATGACACTCAAAAACAAACTTCTGAGTTAGTTGGTCAAATGCCAACCTCACACTAAATGGCAATCTTGTTGTGTTTTTGTAGATTTTTTTTAGAAGATTGTTGTGAATGTTCAATTGTTAATTGGCTGCGGTTCAGAGCTTCTGTTATATAAACCATTTTATGGTAAAATGTTTTAATACATACTAAGATATACTGTACTGTGCACTTATGGATTGAAGCTGAAGTCAGTTCTTTCTTGTCAAATGCTGTGATCCTGCTTCCCTGTGTTTTATTTTAAATTTAAATGTTGTGTGTTGAAGGTGTTCTTGTAAGGATTTATGTAAGATTATGCTTTTTTTTTTATGTTTCTTTGGTTCATCACTCTTGCTCGGTGGGCAGTTTAACTTAGAACAGTGTGGTAGTCAAGCACAGACTTCTTCAGTTCCTGGATAAGTCTCCAGCTTGTGGGCACTTGATGTGCTGAAGTTAGTTTTGTTATATCAAATGCTGAGGTCAGAGGCCCTTTATTTTATTTTATTTCAATGTCAAATGTTTTATTGAAATATAGCACAGATTGTGCTTCAAACATGTTATTGTATTAGTTTATTATGTTTTAATACATACGAAAATGTACTGTACTGTGCACTAAAGTCAGTCCTTTAGTGTTCTATGCTGCACTTAAAGATGAGGTTAGAAGTTTCTGTAATTTTTAATGTTAAAATGTTTACAACATTAACATAAAAATTGATTACAGAAACTTAGTGCACCCAATTGTTTGTATATGGCAGCTGTTATAGAGTAATAAACGTTGGAAACGAATACCTCTCTTTCCTTATTAATTAAAGTTATGGCAATGCTAACTAATTATTTCAAGTGGATTGAAGAAATAATTTGTCTAAATTAATAGAGTAATAGAGTAAATTAATTAATTAAAATCAAAAAGTTTATTTTTTTTACTTTAAATGTTACTTATTTTAACTAAGTATGATTTGGTCAATATGCTGCTCTTCGTCACAATGGTTAAACTCAAATGTTTTGCTTTATATTGTAGACTCTTTATATTGTAGATTTTTTAGCATACAGTAAAATAAATAATACTGATTTTTACCAAATCAAAATAACAAGAAGTTCACTAAACATACAAAAAGTAGTTGGAAAATGTTGCCTTAATTTTTTTGAGTTGAATCTAAGTAACAGTTTTTACAGTGTACAGTATACAAGATAATACTTTTACTTAAGGTTTTAAATGCATGCAGGTTTTTTCCTCAATGCGCTATTAGTAGCTACTGAAAGTACTTTACTAAAGTAACTCAGTATTTCTTCCACCAGTTACTTTGTCAAAGCTTTACGCAATTTGTTCTGTATTTGTGAAAATAATATCCCCTTTTTCTATTCGAGCCATTCTCAGATGCCTGTCGTTGTGGCGTCACATTCACAGAGGCCGCTCCCACGATAGTTGATTGACATGAGCGTTTTACCTCAGATCAGCTGTCACAGTCTGTCCTCCATTGTTTCGATGCCGGAGCAGGGATGTAAGTTAGACAAGATTATCTCTAGAATATCTCTAGAAAAAATTGTTTTCATATTCATATGTTAATTTAGATGCCAAAAAAAATTATAGAAGCATTTACAAATTATGACTTGTTTTGCAAAAATAGACAATTTTCAGAACTACTTCTCATCTTTTATTTACAAGTTAATAATACAAAACTAAACAATGTACAGAAATGACTTTGACTTAAATTACGAAAGTAATGTACAAAACAACTTATTTTAAAATTTAATTTTTAAAGCCCCATTTTTCTAGAACTGAAAGACACAGCAAGACTTGCATACAAAATCATTTTTCGGAATATTTCAGAAATCAGGTTTGCTGAAAACACATATCTTGCATAACAGCTCTATGCAATAAATGAATGAATGAATGAAAAAAGTGAAAGACTAATCTATTTAAGTATCCTACTGCTTGTCTTACTGTTTTGAGCTTTGTATAGGGTGAGGGTTAATTGTTGTATACACAAGAGGCCCTAGTGGAAATATTACAAATGGGTGACGCCTTGCCTCCAAGTTATTGTCCCCAGTATAGGAATGATCCTATTCAGCCCTCAATTTAATAAATACAACAACTTTTGCTTCAGACCACCTAACAAATGAATCTGTACAGTGGAAACATTGTTAGTTTAAGTTCACATTTTTTAAGAAAGACTCCTGACTTTTAACTGAATAAAGGAAAACACTATACTTATATTTATAAGTGTATTCGTCAGCCGCTCACCCGCCATCTTATTTGAGTAAAAATCCCATCATCACCGGCGTGCTATGAATTCTGGGGTAGGGTAGATCGCCTAGGAACCTTTTTGTATCCTTCGTGCGAAACCGAAAAGTTTCTGTGATTTACGTTATTTTTATGGCAGCGATGGAAAAATCTGAAGGCCGTTCGTCACTTTGACAGATTACACTGAGGGTGATCTATTGTAACTTCTAACTGTAATTCCCACCCCTGTCCAGTTGGTGGCGATTGCTCCAGTGTGGCAGCAGAGCACGGGATCATCAGCCTCCAGAATAAAAATGAAACTTTTGCTATGCGTTTGATTACGCACTAGCGAGTACCCATTTTAAGCTACAGCAATCTGTCACAACACATTAAAGAGTGCCAAAACGTATTTATTGCTTGAATTTCCTAATGAAATGGACAGAATTTGAAATCAGAGGCACTGTTTCATATCAAAAGTCACAAAACACAGAGCTCAGCCTACTGCGATTTATTGAACGGGAGGCACACTATGTACTGTTTATTCATCAACTGAAAACAGCCTAGACCAAAAGATCGATTGGGATGTAAGAATCTACATTCGTCCATAAAAATGAGAATCTATTAAAATCGAGGAATCCATTTTTTCTTTTTCTTTTTTTAAACCCAGCCCCAGCATATTTTGTTGTTTTGAGTGGCCTCAGCCGTCACTGCGGGGTGTGGTGTTGGACTGAAAAGTGCCGCACAGTCTCTGTTCATCTGTTCTGTTCAAAATAAATGCATAAGCCTATACGCTCGTCCTGTAGGTTCATGATTAAAAATGAAAATGTGAACAAAAATAAAATCAATTATAATTAAACAATAAAAATTAAGTTAAACTGGGCTCCAGGGAACGGAACGACACCGGAAAACTGCAAACACGAGAACAGAAAAGGAGCGCTTCAGTCTGGAGGAGATCAGCGCTGGATCAGCCTTCCTGAAACTCACAAACTCAACTTCATCTGCAGCAATTAGGAGTGAAGGACACGTGAACGTTTGTTTGTTTACTTATATTCACTCTCATTATTTTTTTCTAATTTACATTAATGTTTTTGTTCTTTAGTAAGTTCTGAGTGAATCTGTTTATTGGGCCTCATTTATCAATCTAACGTAGAAACGAGCGCAGATTCATGAAATGTTCGTATGCCGCCAATCCCGTCATACGAATGATCGTACGTTGATTAATGTGGCGGTTAAAAAAAACAATCGTCATTTAAATATCATGCCCCTAACAACACCCCGATTTAGCAGCCTTGCCCCTAGAGTTCGCGACACAGAGAAACGAAACCCAGCCAAAAAGAGGACCAAACAATAGCATTATTTATACAGTATATTAAATATAGACAAGAGAATAATATAACAAAACATTTATTAACATTATAGCTTATTTAGTTCTCCTTAATCCACAACAAACCCTTTAAATTAAACGGTATTACAGAACAAGAATGAAAAATGAGTAGCTATAAAATTTTATATTTAACTATAAAGTAAAACACAAAACTATTTGTTTTATTCCTTTTATAATTTCTGTTTTTCTCCGTTCTGTTATCTGCGCATAAATCTAACGCCCTAAAAGAATAATACAGCTTTGTTTGTCGGCCAGGAAAATAATTCTCCAAAATTCTCTATGCTGAATGCAAGTTCAGGCTAACCTAAAAACATAAGTATACAAGCTCAGTCCTGATGTGAGATTTGATAAATTCCAAGTTTTGCATAGAAACGACCATACGCCCAATTTGATGTTGTACGTTCATTTCATAAATGAGGCCCATTGTGGCCTCTCACGAATCTGGTCGGTGTCCCGCTGTCCGCTCACCACCAGATGTCACTCTCACCTTATCACTCACTGACTGTTGCATTACACCCCGGACTACATCTCCCAGTATCCATCGCGCCGATTGCATCAGCATCTGTGACCAATCAGCGGTGCTATAAAAGCCCCGGTCCTTCCCCACGCAGGTCACGGATTGTTGTGGTTGTTTTGTTAGTATTTCCAAGTTTCCTAGTATTCTAGTTCCCTGTGTTTACGTTCCTGCCTGGCCATCTCGTTTACGTTTGTCTGCCGCCTACCTTTCGGACTATCGCTCGGATTTTTGGATTATTCTCTTGGATTGCCCCGTTTCGGATACCGTTCGCCCCTGGTTCTACTCACGCCTGCTTCACGGACTCCCACTGTGCTTAGCCTTCGTTGTTCCTGTTTGCTTATTGTCTACCCTGCCTGCATTGACCATGTATCTGTCTCGTCCCATTAATAAAAGCTCGCATGTGGATCCGCTCGCCTCTCGTCCCTCACTCCTTGTAACATGGCCTTGTAACAAGTCTGTTATTCCTGTATTTTAATAACATAATGTGATCATAACACTGTTTAATATTCTTTAGATTGTGTAGTTTACTAACATATATGCGTGTTTTAAGCATCTCTTTGTAGATCTGGTTACTAGACTGTATGTTTTGCACTGATCATATCTTTATAATACATAAACACATGATAACAGAACATCAGCTCAAATAAACTCATCAACAGCCAGTATTCTCATCTCCTGGCTATTTCCTGATTTCACTTCCACGTCACAGTGAACTGTAAATGATATGTATGTTAAATGTATTTGATTGCTGATTTATTAGGTTGATATTTAGGACATGTCTGAATCATAGATGCCATAGCCTTGGCTTATGCCTAACACTGTGAGGGCCCACTCCACTAGAGGAACGGTCTCCTCCTGGGCGTACTATGGCAGCTTTTCTATCAATGAGATTTGTGCGACCGGCGGATGCTCGTCGCTGTCCACCTTTGCCAGATTCTATAGCTTAGAAGTCCCTGTCCTACAGGCACAGATTTTTGTCTGCTTAGTTTACCTATTTCTACCCAAGAGTGCGAAAGGTTATGTCTGGTGATCTTGGGTCTCAACTTTGCTCATGCTTTTAGGATTCCTAGTCTTGGCTGCTCCGAGGCTGGGCTCGCAGAGCAGGCTACGTTCTGCATTTGCTCATAGCATGACATGATTAGATGCGTTTTCCATATGCGTTCTGTGCAACAGGAGAGCTCTTTTGAAAGGGAACGCTCCGTTAACTAACATAACTGCAGTTCCCTGAGATAAGGGAATGAGCGTTGCATCACTTGCTGTGCCATAAGCTGCATGCTGTCAGTATGCAAATAAGGAAAACAAAATGAATATACACAAATAAGAAGGATGTAAAATATGAAAATCTGTTCAAGAGAAATACACAAATGATGCGATGCTGAATGACAGAGCAAATTTAGAATTATCATGTCATTTAAAGACAACAGGAAATTGTCTCTATTTCCTCTTCATTTTTCTTTTGAAAAGGTTTGATTCTCCCACACTACCCTCAGTTGTCACACTCATTCCTTCATCTCATGCAGGGTTTATTTTTATGTATTTTTAAAGGCTGTCAGTAACCAGTATCAGCTGTCTCTACTAGGCTGCATTTACACTGCAGTTCTTGATGCCCAATCAGAATTGTTGACTAAATCTCATTTTTTTTTGATGACTAGCTTACATCATCTTTTAAAAGTGACCCATCTGCATTTACATTATTCGGTTGGTAAAACAACCCAGGGTAGAAGTACTGAGTCGGAAACAGGGATGCCAGATCAGTGAAACAAAATCAGCCCAACTGCTATTGAAAACTAGCCCATTCTCTTTTTTAATAATAGAATGTAAGTTTCTTTATTGAGAGGATGGGAATTATTGTTGTACAATGGTGCAGTATGTTTCTCTTTAACCTTTGTTTTTTTTTTTTTTAATTTTGAACAGTTTCTAATGTACTAGGGAAAACAGTGCCCCATATTGCTACTCATTTCATCTAGTTCGGAAAAATGACATAAAATTCCAACACAAATAAAATAACATTTATGGGTAAAAGTAGCTTCTACACCAAATTTCATTTTGTGTATATTTGTTAAAAATTAGTTATTGGAGTAGATAATAGTATTTCAGTTGTTCTTCATAATTTCATGTTCTAATTCAATGTTACTTGCCGCTTCTTTGTAATTACTGGTAAAAATGAGCAATTTTTGAATGTAAATTTTCACCGCCAATTTTTTTGTCAGTGTATATGGTTTGTAGTTGAAATGTGTGAAGGGAAATAGTGTTGCAGCGTTATTGACTTCAGTGCATTTGATTGAAATGAAGCAACTGCCAATGGCCATTTGTTCTTGAGTTTACATCACATAAATCTGTCTGTAATAATCCAGCCTTCATGCAAAGCCTTTCATTACCCAATGACATTGATGGATCACCTTGTTCTGAAGCGCATTAGGCAAAAGACATGGAAATCATCTGTGCATCTGATCAGAGATGGATAAGCATGACAAGTCATTTGGTTGATGTAAACTAGGGGTGTTCAATTAAACTTCCAGAAGCTCCAGTCTCTATATTTCATTTCCCTGCAGAGATCCAGACAATACTTTTTGATCTGGAGTAGTTATACATTTCTGTCTAGGCAGCAAGTAAAAATATCCTAGAAACAGATCAGATCAGGTCAAAACTGTATTAATCGTCTTCCATCATCCAAAACATTGACTGAGTAAAGCCATAGAAGAGCAAAAGCAGGAGACAAAGTCATAATGAAAGAAAACAAGCAGATTTTATTGAATAAGATTTTCTTGCTCAGTGTTTTTGGCTTTTTGGCTTTTTTTTTTTTTTTTTTTGTTGTTTTTTTATTAAAACAACCAGTGAGAACCAGAATTACTTCAGATATTCATTCTTGTTTTGTAACAAAGATATTTTTGTTTTCACTTCGAATTAAGTAGATTTTTCTGGCCCTGTTGGCAGCTGTTTTCTTTGTTTTAGGCATAAACTATTTTTTGATAAATCAAGAAGAATTTTTCAATGCCATTTAGCTTCTCAAGCTGTTTTGTTACAAGTGAAAACACCACATGAATACTACATATGCTTGGCTACATGTGCGTCATGTGGGGTTAAAACTCGAAGGGGAATATCCTCAGATATAAGTGACAAACGATGGAGATTTTGGGCTCTTTTTAGTCATGAGAATCTGCTGAAAGTAATGCAGTGTTGGTGTCATTTTTTTACTTCAGGCTTAAAGTGTTAACAATTAGTTGGAGTTGATAAGTTTAGGTGTGTAGGATTGATTGATCTAGAATATGGTCCTTATAAAGTGTTACCAAAATATTTAGATACTTGTTGTGAAAGTGGGAGAAAAATACTGAGAAAGAAAAGCATTTTTTGCAGTGATGGTGCATTGCATATCAAACATAGATTAATGAAAGTTTGTTGTACTTAATAGATGTTTGCAAAGTTTTTGCCTTATATCTCAAAAGATTTAACAAATGCCAAACAGAAAACATTATATTATATATTCTCGCATATATATTGTAATTTACTAACACTTCCGTGTTTATTATTCGCTAAACATAATGCATAAAGTATGATTAACTTTAGTTAAATAAATGTGATGGTGATGGTGTTGCCAAGCCTGTACCATAAAGATTCATTATTGGTTGAACAACTTATTGCATGTTTCAGATTCTATTGTTTCACTGGATCAAATTCCTCACATGCCGTCTGTGTGTTTTCTTGTGTTTTCTGCTGCTGAAAGACATTCCCGTCAGGTTGGACGTTCCATGTTATGCTGGATGTGAATATCACGTCCTGATCCGAGAGGATCTGCTTCATCTAGATGCCAGATTGCAACAGTGAGTAGTGAACGAGATCAATCTACTGCCATTTAGATTTATTTATTTAAAACTGAGTTCATGTTGTTATGTGATTTGTGCATTTTTATTGGTGATTGTTTTATTTTTCTATGCATTTTACTGTGATATTGTGAAGCACTTTGGACAGCTTGGTGTTGTATCAAACTGTGCTATATAAATAAACAACTAAAACTGTTAAAAAATAAAATAAACTAACTTAGTATTTATGTCCTGTTTACAAATAAAATGTAAACATTCTTAAATCGACCTATATTTAACTGAAACAAGATGACCAAATATAACAAAATTAAGGTATTTATTTATTTATTTATTTATTAGAACAAGGAAGAAATACATTTCAGTGGGCTCAGAAACTTAACTGAAAGGAAAGCCAATTTTCTGAACCCATTGGCAGGTTTTTGTTTTTTTAGTTTTATGCAATATTTCGTTTACTTTTGGTCCATTTTTCAGAAAAAAAGGCCTTCATGCATTAAGTCATTTGATTCTCAAGTAAATGGATGTTGATTTAAGGATGCTTAGACTGATTTGTACTGAGGAGCATTTCTAGTTTTTGTTTGTTTACTTTAAGTGTGTGTGTGTAAATGTGTATATATATATATTAACGGAAACAACACTGATAGAAAATAGAAACTGAAAGTATATACTATAATTCTGAATAGTCTGAAACTACTATTCTGCATATTAAACTATAATAGCATATTAATTATGTTATGATAACATGCAGCATCATCTCACCTTCTTCTCTATGGCCTCCATCACTGCAGATTCGTTCAGATATCCATCTGATTTCACTGCCACTCGCACGCGCTGTATTTTCCCGCTTTCGCGGCAGTAGAAAGGCAGCGGAGTCGAGCAGGTGTCGTCAGACAGCTCTCCGTCGGTACTGGCAATCGCACACTTCTCGTCTCCGCTCGCGTCGTCGGGCTGTCCGCTGAGCCATTTCACGGAGGACGACACGCTGGTCTGATCCAACCACAGCCACTGCCCCGGCGTCTTGGACAGGCCGATCCAGGCCTCGAGGTCGAACTCCATGTTAAGCTTGTTTACGAGAAACTGGTTCTCGTTGTCGTCTTTAACGGTGGCCAGGTCTATGTAGTTTGTTCTGCAGTACGTTTGAGCCTCGTGCCAGGTCATGCTTGTTTCGATGTACCTAAACTTGTAGTAAAGTGTGTAGCTGTCTGTAAAGAACCAGATTTGTAGTCAAGACAGAGAAACATGCTTGAAAACTTGAAGTGCAATACAAATTGAACTATAAGAGTTCCAGTTTCCAGTTACTTCCTCAGTGGGTAATTGCCATTTTCTGTCCTTTTTCAGTTTTGCTTGTATTAAATTGATCGAAAAAGGACACTGATTTGATTTCATTTATCAAAACAATCATTTCTGAAGTCAGAATTTAGCAATTTTAACTAAAATTGATACACTGCTGTTCCAAAGTTCAGCAGCGGGACTAATAGGACACAAATCAACCATCACACCCTGCTTGTACTGTGACTGAACAACAGCAGAGGAGAAATGAATAGTGCTCAGCTCCAAGGGTTCATGTCTGTACCAGACGGGATTCCTGGACTTTTGCTGATAAAAATTATTCGGTGGTGTAGTAAATAATTCTACATAAAAATGTTAGTTCAGGCAATAATAAAAAAAAAAAAAAAAAAAAAAAAAAAAAAAAAACCAACAAAGTAAATTCTATATTGGTACTTAATTCAATCTTGTAGAAATTAAAGCGTATATAAACGTTATGAAATTAAGTAAAACACACAACTTTTTTGATACTGATGTTCTCACATGCACTGGGCATGAATAATTAATAAGGTTGATTTCCCCAAAGCTGTGTTTACACAGTTTTATCATTGTTTTATTGTTAGATTTGGTTGCTTGTGATTTTGTTACATCTGGAGTTCATTTTCTACTCAAAATGACACATTCATGCTCAAAAATGAACCACAGAATGTTACCATGTTACCCAGTGTTGTAGTCTCCATGTTCGGATGAGCGCTGCTTTACTGATTATATAGATATGGTGTCTAGATGATATCTATTGTAGAATTTACTTAGATGTTTCTAAGCAACAAAAGCATGGTTTAATTAGGTGCTATATTAAAGAAGAAGTCCACTTCCAAAACAAGATTAATATATAACACACTCACCCCCTTGTCATCCAAGATGTTCATGTCTTTCTTTCTTCAGTCGTAAAGAAGTTATGTTTTTTGAGAAAAGCATTTCAGGATTTTTCTCCATATAATGGACTGATATGGTGCTCTGAGTTTGAACTTCCAAAATGCAGTTTAAATGCGGCTTCAAACGATCACAAATGCGGTTGTAAACGATCCCAGCCGAGGAAGAAGGGTCTTATCTAGCTTGTTAAGGGTGTTTGATCTTCTTTGCATGTTCACTTTGCAAAGACTGTGTCTGTACTTCTGCAGCGATGATTTTGAAATGATTTTTGAAGTTGAGGGAGAAAATGCAATCTGTGTTTTTCGACATACCCTAACAGTCTTGAACCAGAATACACAGAGTTCAGGGAGAGAAAGGCAAGACGAACGTTTCAGATTAAAAAGCATTTAAATTGTATTTTTTTAAATGAAAATAACCAATCGTTTCACTAGATAAGACCCTTCTTCCTCGGCTGGGATCGTTTACAACCGCATTTGGGATCATTTGAAGCCGCATTTAAACTGCATTTTGGAAGTTCAAACTCGGGGCACCATATCAGTCCATTATATGGAGAAAGAAAGACATGAACATCTTGGATGACAAGGCAGTGAGTACATTATCTGTACATTTTTGTTCTGGAAGTGGAATTCTCCTTTAAGTGAAATCAAAGTATTGCCAAGTAAGCTTTGAGTTACTTATTTTCCTTGTTAAATTTACTTAACTTGGTTAAGTAGATTTGACTTAATTCTAAAAGTGAATATTTACTTAATTTCTCTTGTGAATGTTAATCTCCACAAATGCTGTATTCAGTTCAGTTCACATTTATTTGTGTAGCACTTTTCACTATACAAACCGTTTCGAAGCAGCTTCACAGAAAAAGAAAGTGTTTTAGCAACCACAGCATCTGAACTGAAGAAAGCACTGAGCCAAAAAAAGCACTCAAGTGCTGACAGCTATAGGTGTTTTCTGCCATAAATGCCTGCCATTTTCAGCTGGCCAAAAATGCTTTGGTGGACAAACGACCTAATTGTACCTCTTCTGAGTAAGGGGCACTGAGAAGTGCCATTTATGTCATGTGTATATATATGTATGTATATGTGATGTGATCTGGGAAAACCCGTCGGATGTCGCGCTGGGACGTTTTCAGGAAATTCGAAAAATAGGTCGAATGTCATTTTCTTTTGTCAAAATTAGGTTTTCGTTACATTATTATTCTATAACATCTTGTCTGTCATCTCTGAAAATATCTCAGCGAAATTCACTTGATTCACTGCTCAATCTTGGTGTTGTCAGTGCCCTAAATGATGTTATAAAGGACTATTTCACATCCAGAAATGAAGGATCTTATGATGAAGTTACCAAAGAGGAGGAGTCCAATGACAGTCTGTTTTATGCACAGTGCGCTCGCTTTTAGTCCAAGGTGGGCTGCATTATTCGTGCTGTCTAAACATAAAATGGTTGATCAAAAGTTCGGAGACCATGCACATGGTAAACAACGGAAACAGTCCTTAGTCTGTTTGTGTAATGATGCAGTATAGTGCTCCTGACTTGACGGACAGCTCTCGTTAAACCCGTAAAGTGAAAGTGAAAGCCGTCTCACTTTAAAGCCGTTTTTCTTAAAATTCCATTCCTGAAAATCATCGCTATCAACCAACTTAAGATAGCCGTAACTTTGGTTAAAAACAGTTTTGGAAAGGGCTTGAACCCAGCTTTCATGCATCAAATGGTATCATGGTATCAAATCCTAGAAAAGATAAAATTTCACCATGTGTTGGGTTTTCCTAGATCGCATCACGTATGTTTATGCTCGAAAACAAGCAACACATTTGTTAGTGCACGCTGTGTACTCAATGAAACCGTTTTTAATTCAGTTATCTTTTGAGGCTGCTTATTTGTCACCTATGATATCGATTTAGTTTCATTACTGAGGTATTAGATTCTGTTATCATGCTGAAACTAAAATTGTGGTATCGAGCCAACGCTACTTTGCCTGTCCGGTCTTGCTTAAAAACATATCTGACTGTCAGCGTTACAGTGCTAGATTTTCTCTCTGAAAACATGTTTATCTAATGCAGTTTTGCTTCTCAGGTAAAATGTATTTTTTCACTGCCAAAAAAGTGATCTGAGGAAAAACTTAAACTTAATTCTTAATTTATTTTTCAGAAAACAAAATGCATTTGAAGTCTTAAGATATCTTAAGTCATTTTGCTTCTCAAGTAAATGTATCTTGAATTTTGCAGCATGTATATTTTGTGCGAGTATTAATTTTCTAAAGCTTGAAAATCAAAGAGATCTATGAGCATTACGTTCCCAGACATTCAGATTAAGTTGTTAAATGTTTTGTATAATTTCTTACCACTGCAAAAGAAGAATCGTTTTTCACTGCAGTATGTGTCGGCCCATCGTCCGTTTCTCTTTACAAGCGCACAGACCTCAGTTGTGTTGAGCAAGTTCGGCTCAGAGGAATCCCACCTCGCATAGCTGATTATCGTGTTTTGATACGACCAGTGCCAAACAACTTTGTAGAAGCCGATCCAGGCGACAGACTGAAAGTTCACAGCGTTTGCTGCTTCCTTTAGTTTGGCTCTGTCTTCATCGCTCTGAACGGTCGCCAGAGCCGTGTGTTTCTCTCTGCAGTACGACTGAGCTTCTACCCAGGTCTTTGGCTCTTCGATCAGGATGAATTTATACGGGACGCATGAAGCCATAGACAGGATTCCTGCTGCAGGAGAATCAATAGCGTTAAGTTGCTCTAAACCTCTGGTCTGACATCAGATTCTTTCACTGACACTCACCGAGCAAAATGACGAGTTGAATCTTGTTCTGCATCATCTTGTCTTCACAGCTTTGTTCACTAAAAGAAATAAATGACAAGAATACGACATGTTGGATAGTCTTCTTTGAAAGTGCAGTTTTGTTTTTGTTTTTTACAGTCAAGGGCCATTAATGGAAATGGTTGCAGAACACGTTCTTGCAGAAAGAATCAGTGAATGCCAAACCCACCCTTGGACACAAAGCCCTTGATCAAACAATAAATCAGAACATGGCAAGAAGAAGAGGTAGAATGCTAAAAGAACTAATTATTGGAAATAAATCCTGTGGTTGGAAAAGAAGCATATACCCCTTTAAATCAAGACAAAAACCAGGTGTGGATTGGCGACTGACTCATGGGCATTTATTGAAACGTGAAGAAGCACCAAATTGGTCTGTCCAATTTATAATGTTATGAGACAATGATTTTTATCAGGACAAACTTTTAAAGACTTGTATATGGACCCAGAAAAGACCCTTTTTTACCACAGGAACATTTAAAGAATGTTACATAGAATTCTGTATAATCTTGTCTGTTTGATATTTTTTTGTATTTCTGATATTATGTTGTTAATTTGTATCTGCCATGTAAGAACCGTTGAAGCTGATATGGCAGTACATTTAAATACAACTGACATCTGTAATCAAGGTTAGTTTTTAGACACTTTCAAAGCATCGTTCATACATTTCATACATTATGACTAAATTCACCGGTTTTACCAGCAGAGGTTCTTTGAATGGTCAGGTAAACTGTAAATAATGATGGCAACGTGCTTTTCATTACTTTAACTCATCAAATTAACCAATTTCAGCTTCGTTTTTTTTTAAGCTTCATGAGATTTGATTCATTTAGTTTGATATTATTTAAGCTGAAATTACTTGTGCAACCAATTGGACAATTTGAAAAGTAAAGTACGTTTTTAAGAGAAGTAGTTGGATTATTTTTTTTACAGCCATTGAAATCACAACAAACCCCAATTTACCTGCTCTGGAGTGAAGGTTGATCTTCTCAAATCTTATTAAATAACTTCTCTCATCGCACCAACTCTTTATACTTTGTTATGCAAAAGCTTTTGTCGAGTACTCTGCAGAAGACACTGAGACTGATTTCCATCTTGACTTTGCTGCAATATGAGGCTCTTTATTCAAATAACACCAGAGAGAAGAACATCACACAGAAGTAGAAGATATACTGAACACAAATCTGTTGGTGAAACTATTTTTCTCTTAGAAATTGCTTGTAAATTTCACAAAAAATTACGAAAGTATGCAAGTAACACACTGATTTTTGACCTTTCACATTCCCAGGTCAATTCTGTAAAGTTTTTTTTTTTTTTTTTTAAAAGTGATAACTTAAAGATTTTAATCCAAAACCAGAATATCTGATGAGTAACTTCTCATTAATAAGTGAATATGCACAAATAAAGTTTTGAACACTACCATTTTATTACATTTTTCCCGTTTTATTAATAAAAAAACTGAGAAATTCCTTGAAATTTCAAATTTCATGAAGTACAGAAAAAGTGTTTATGAGAAACTTTTTCGTTTTGTGAAATCTCCAAGAAAATAAAAACATGAGAAATACCAATATGTACTCCACCGACTTCAGTGGAATCACTAAAACGTCATCAAGTTTCTAACTCATGACTGTTTTAAAAGTTTACAAAAGTCTGTTCAAAGTCTAAATTTATGAAACCCACATATTCCTTTTCTAACAAAACAAAATCAATATGATTCTGAAATGTTTTTAAACACAATACAGTATATACATTTTTCTGCCATTTACTTTTACTTGCAGATGAAAAACACAATAAACAGCCTGAATCTGCTTGTAGTATTCTCTAGTTCGGGGAACAGACACAGTGGTGGCAGATGATCAGTTTAGCCAGTCTGTCGACCTCCTTCCTGACCTGGGACCCAGTTAGTAAAGTACTATGTCCCATATTTCTAGAGAGAAGAGCAGCACCAGCCCTGGAGGGATGAACACCATCTCTTTTCAACAGGTCAGGTCTGCCACAAAAACTTTTTTCTTCCTTCAGTGCAATATTCTTGTAATATCTAGGGTGTAGTACAGTATGTAGCAATTAATAAAAGTAATTGTCAAAATATTAACTAAATTATTATTAATCATCAGCATACGTCATAACGTATTTTTTATTTAATTTAATTTTTTTTATTAGTTGGTCTGTCGGGAGTCACTGAGCCCTGCTGGACATCTGGAGGAGCAGCAGGTGAAACTGAACTGAAGACATTGAATATAAACAAACATGAATGAATTGTGGGATCTTTTCCAGCAATAAGACCATTGAAGTGTGTGTCTGTGCTGTTGGATTCAGATAATTGGAATATAGTGCATGAGTCATTTCATTCATTAATTGATTTTGTGATGCAATTTTTTGTCCAGTTTACATGAGGATGAATAAATGGTGATGTTTATTTGTTTAGTTCATCTATATCCCATGAAACAGGCAGTGACAAATGAGCTCTGGCTTTATGTAATGCTGTTTAGTAGATCAAATGATATTGTTTCAACCCATGTAGTTTTTACTGCAGTCGTAACACACAAACACTAATGTTTGCAAATTCATGAATTTGTTAAGCTAATTATGTCAATACTGAAAATCAAAGAATAGAATTATTTGCATGGAGAGTCATGTTATCATTGACAATTGTCCAGGATGAAGAGTCATTTGACCAGGGATCTACATTTATTTTCTAACAAACATCAACCAAGCATTATCATTATTATTATTATTATCATTATTATTATTATTATTTTAACTCTTGTTATGTCTTGGGTAAAATGATCAAATCCACCAGTACAGAGTTAGTTGAATGTGTTACTTGCCTATTCTTTGTCATTATTTGTGAAATGTACTAGCAATTTCTGTGAGTATATTGTTTTGCCACCCAATTTGTGATCAGTGTATCTTACCAGTTCTACAGTATGTATACAATACGTAATTTCTTAAACAGGTTACATTCACACTTTATTAAATCTAGCATAAAAACCTAACGAGTCTGTATGAAGCTCAGATTAAACTGATATTTCAGGGTTTGTCAGTTCATGCTAATCTGCAATGGAAGCAGCAAACTGTCACAAGCGCGGTCTCTGTGGCTCCCTCTGACCGCCGCCAACGGGAACCCTCCCCGGAGTATTAGCACTCCATTTCCCATCCACCCCGTACCTGGGCCGCCGCTTCCGGGTCCCCCCGGTTCACTTCCGCCAGTCGGCCATTTTAGACGCGCCGGCTCGGCGCGTTCTTCGCGAAGTTTCGTCTAAGTCATGTTAGCGATCCTGAGCGTTTTTTCGGACTGTCTTTTCGTTGCCAACCGGACTGTTAAACGTGTGAGTGAACCTTTGCTGCCTGCCCTTTTTCGACCCACGCTATTGTCTCGGATTATCCCCTTTGATCGCCGCCGGCCCCGACCCATTGCATGGACTATCGTTTACCCCATTGGATTACCTTCACCACACCTGTCCGCCGTTGCTGAACCTCGCCTGTTGACACAGTCTGTTAAAATAAAGCTGTTGCACATGGATCCCTCGTCTCCGGATCAGTCATTGACTCGCTTACAGGAAACTTCGCCGCTAATGGATCCAGCAACTGTCAGCCAGATTACCTCCGAGCTCTCTGCACAAGCATCCACCCTGTCGGACCATCAACAGCAGTTACGTCACCTTACCGGCCTTACGGAGCAGCTCGTCCAAGCACTCCAGGGACTCCGGGTAACTCCGCCAGCCGCTGCACCTCCCGCTGCCCCGCCCGCTGCCACCGCATCTCCGCCGGGAGCTCACGCGATCACAGCCAGCCCGCGACTCGCGTTCCCGGAGAAGTTTGACGGCACACCGACCCGTTGCAAGGGGTTCCTTTTGCAATGCACCCTCTTCGTCAACCAGCAGCCCCATTTGTATCCAACAGAAGAGGGTAAGATCGCTTTTGTTTGTTCCCTCCTCACCGGGAAGGCTCTGGAATGGGCCACGGCAGTTTGGGACTTGGATCGGCCCGCCTTTCCCTCTTTCGCCGTGTTTCTACAACAGTTTAAGGCGGTGTTTCAACCTAGTTCCGAGAGCGGTGAGGCGGGAGAGCAAATCTACCAGCTGCGACAGGGCCGACGTACCGCTGCAGAGTACGCCTTGGATTTCCGTACCCTCGCGGCACAGAGTGGGTGGAACGACGGCCCCCTCAAGCTGCACTACCGCCGGGGCCTTCGCCCGGATCTCCAGGTGGAGCTGGCATGCAGAGACGAGGACTTGTCGCTCAACCAATATATCGACCTCTCCATCCGTGTCGACAGCGTGATGCGAGCACGCAAGACCAGCCGTTCGTTTACCCCTGTGTCACTCCCTGCACCCAATGCCCTGGAAACCCCAGAACCCATGCAGCTCGGAGCTACGAAGTTGTCTACAGAGGAGAGGGAGAGACGTCTGAGGGGCAATCTCTGCCTCTACTGTGGCCTCGCCGGCCACATCCGTGCCAACTGCCCCACTAGACCACCTCGTCCGCCCACCTCGGTGAGTAAGATCACTTCGAACCTCAACCGATGTGAATTACCTGTGACCATCCAGTCAGGGAAAATTATTATACAGTCTACCGCCCTAATTGACTCTGGTGCGGCAGGGAACTTTATGGACATTGCTTTCGCCCTGGCTAATCACTTACCCCTTCTTCCCTGTGCATCTCTTTTGGCAGTGGCCGCCATCGACGGGCGACCGCTAGGCTCCGGTCAGATACGCAACACCACCGACGACCTCACTTTACGCCTCGAACCAGCACACCATGAAATCATCCGGTTTTTCCTCATCTCATCACCACAAGCACCCATCATCTTAGGATATCCCTGGCTCAACCAGCATGAACCTAACATCTCCTGGACACAGGGCACCATTACTCACTGGTCACCTCACTGTCAGCTGCACTGCCTTCGACCCACCGCGCCGGTCTCACAGCCTGCTGCCAATAGCACCATACCAGCTGACTACCAGGACCTCCTCGAGGCTTTCAGCCGAACCAAGGCCACGCTCCTCCCACCACATCGACCCGGAGACTGCGCCATCGATCTGCTACCAGATTTCACTCCACCACGGGGACGTATCTACCCCCTCTCGCATCCTGAGTCCGAAGCCATGAACAACTACATCCAGGAGGAGCTGGCAAAGGGTTTCATCAGACCCTCTACTTCACCCTTTTCGGCCGGCTTCTTCTTCGTCAAGAAGAAGGATGGCGGTCTCCGCCCCTGCATCGACTACCGCGCCCTCAATGACATCACCATTAAGTATCGGTATCCCCTCCCACTCGTCCCCTCTGCCCTGGAACAGCTCCGCTCAGCCAGATTCTTCACTAAGTTGGACTTACGCTCCGCCTATAATCTCATCCGTATTCGCGAGAGACGAGTGGAAGACGGCCTTCTCGACCGCTACTGGACACTATGAATACCTAGTGATGCCCTTCGGGCTGGCCAACAGTCCTTCCTTCTTTCAGGCCTTCGTGAATGAGATCTTCCGGGACATGCTGCACCGCTGGGTGATCATTTACATTGACGATATCCTCATCTACTCTAACTCCTACCAAGAACACATACAACACGTCAGGGCAGTGCTTCAGCGACTTATTCAGCACCAGCTATACGCCAAGGAGGAGAAGTGCGAGTTTCACCAGGAGAAGATAGCATTTCTAGGCTACATCATTAGCCCAGAAGGGATCGCCATGGATGACAGCAAGGTCTACGCGGTACGCAACTGGCCACGCCCCTCAACCCTTAAGGAGCTTCAGCGGTTCCTAGGATTCGCCAACTTCTACCGCCGCTTCATTCGTGGTTTCAGCTCGGTGGCGGCGCCCCTCACGGCGATGGTAAAGAAGGGTAACACCCGCCTCTCCTGGTCCTCCCCGGCCCTCCAGGCGTTTACCGATCTCCGGCAGCGTTTCACCACGGCACCTATCCTTCACCACCCGGACCCCAACAAACCCTTCCTGGTGGAGGTGGACGCTTCCAGCTCGGGCGTTGGGGCTGTGCTATCCCAACGGCAGGGGCAACCACCCAAGACCTACCCTTGCGCTTATTTCTCCCACAAACTCACCTCGGCTGAACGAAATTACGACGTGGGCAACCGGGAGTTACTAGCCATTAAGCTCGCCTTGGAGGAGTGGCGACATTGGCTCGAGGGGGCCCAACATCCTTTCACTGTACTCACGGACCATAAGAACTTGGAATACCTTCGCACCGCCAGGGTACTTAACCACCGCCAGGCCCGGTGGGCGCTGTTCTTCACCAGGTTCCAGTTCCAAGTCACCTACCGGCCCGGGTCCCAGAATACTAAGGCCGACGCGCTCTCCCGCATACATGACCCAGATCTCACTCAGGCCCCCCCGGGAACCATCCTACCCTCTTCGGTTGTCGTAGCTCCCGTGGCATGGGATATTATGACTGAGATCTCAGAAGCACTTACTCAGGATCCTACACCCGCTAACTGTCCTGACCACCTCACCTACGTCCCGCCTAATCTGCGTCCCCAGGTGCTATCCTTAACCCATTCCTCCCGAGTTCAGGCCATCCCGGCATCGAGGCTACCCTGGACTTACTGAACAATCGCTTCTGGTGGCCATCCATGCGTCATGACACCATCGCCTTCGTTAAGAACTGTTCTACCTGCAATATGTCCAAATCCCCTCGCCAACTGCCCGCTGGCCTACTACAACCGCTGCCTATACCCCGGCGCCCCTGGTCTCATATTGCCGTAGATTTCGTTACCGATCTCCCCTCTTCCAACGGTAACACCACCATCCTCACGGTCGTAGACCGCTTCTCGAAGGGCTGTCGCCTAATCCCGCTACCCAAGCTCCCCACCGCCATGGAGACGGCGGAAACCCTTTGCGAGGCGGTCTTCCGCTACTATGGCTTACCGGAGGACATAGTTTCTGATCGAGGACCCCAGTTCACCTCTCGCCTGTGGAAGAGTTTCTTCAAACTGTTAGGAGTGAACATCAGCCTCTCCTCAGGATACCACCCTCAGTCCAACGGCCAGGCCGAGAGGATGAACCAAGAACTGATTCGCTTCCTCCGCTCATACTGCCGGGACCATCAGGAGGACTGGAGTCGATTCCTGCTTTGGGCCGAATACGCCCAAAACTCATTACATAAGCCCTCCACCAAGCTCACGCCCTTTCAGTGTATCCTAGGGTTCCAGCCACCCTTGTTCCCCTGGTCAGGCGAGCCCTCAGAACTCCCGGCAGTGAACTCCTGGTTTCGGCGCTGCGAGGAGACCTGGAACCGGGCACATGTTCACCTCCAAAGAGCAGTAAGGCGCACACAGATCCAGGCCGACCGCCGGCGCCGCCCCAATCCCGCCTACGAGCCGGGTCAGTGGGCGTGGCTCTCGACCCGGGACCTCCGTCTTCGTTTACCCAGCAAGAAGCTCAGCCCCAGGTACGTGGGTCCATTCAGAATTATCAGACAAGTCACCCCAGTATCATTTCAATTAGAATTGCCTGCTGAGTACCGTATCTCACCCACCTTTCATGTTTCCCTGTTAAAGCCCGCTGGTGACCCGGGAGGAGTGGAGAACCTAGAGGAGACCGCCCCACAGACGCCACCCCCCCTTATCATCGACGGCGAGGAGGCCTATCGGGTAAACACCCTGTTGAATTCCCGACGCCGGAGAGGCCGCCTCCAGTATTTGGTCGACTGGGAGGGCTTCGGACCCGAGGAGAGATCCTGGGTGCCCGCCGAGGACATCTTGGACCCATCCCTCACCGCCGACTTTCACGCCGCCCACCCAGATCGACCGGCTCCCCGCAGGAGAGGTAGGCCCCGGCGTCGGTCGCCTCCTCGCGCCAGGAGGCGCTCGCAGGGGGGGGGCTCTGTCACAAGCGCGGTCTCTGTGGCTCCCTCTGACCGCCGCCAACGGGAACCCTCCCCGGAGTATTAGCACTCCATTTCCCATCCACCCCGTACCTGGGCCGCCGCTTCCGGTTCCGGGTCCCCCCGGTTCACTTCCACCAGTCGGCCATTTTAGACGCGCCGGCTCGGCGCGTTCTTCGCGAAGTTTCGTCTAAGTCATGTTAGCGATCCTGAGCTTTTTTCGGACTGTCTTTTCGTTGCCAACCGGACTGTTAAACGTGTGAGTGAACCTTTGCTGCCTGCCCTTTTTCGACCCACGCTATTGTCTCGGATTATCCCCTTTGATCGCCGCCGGCCCCGACCCATTGCATGGACTATCGTTTACCCCATTGGATTACCTTCACCACACCTGTCCGCCGTTGCTGAACCTCGCCTGTTGACACAGTCTGTTAAAATAAAGCTGTTGCACATGGATCCCTCGTCTCCGGATCAGTCATTGACTCGCTTACACAAACGAACAGAGATCATCGTGTTCTTACCCATCGTTTAGGAGGATATCTGTGTTCAGTGTTCAGCTGTTAGAACAGAAACTATATCAGCTGTTTGATTTTCTTTGAAAGTATGAAATGTTTCAAACCATTTTACCAAAGTTTGCAACACATGGTCAAACCTTAATTTGTGATTTTATTTCTTTCTCTTTCCTAATGAACATTAGAGAAGATTTAATGTTCATTTTTGTTTGTTTGTTTCCAAAGCGCTGAACTGGATTTGAACATTTTATTAGTTCAGGCATTCCCTGGAAAAGTAATCATAGAAATTAAAATACAGTAGATGAAAATGTATAAAATACATTATTATTCATTATTATTATTATATATTAAAAAGTGAATGCTTTGGTGGATAACTGACAAAAGAAGAATGAATTATGACTGAATTAAATGAACAAAAACAATCATAAAAAGTCAAAATAGTCATCAAAGATGAGGATGTTGGGCCCCGAGAGCCAAAGCAGTGGAGTCTGAGAATTTTTTTTTTTTTTTCCAAAAAATATTAAAATATTTTATCATTTGAGCCCAACTGGATATAAATTCTAAAATTATGTTTGATCTGTTATTAATTACTTTTCGTTTAGATTTTTAGATTCTTCTTAAAATAAGAATCTACTAAAAACATGCACATAATAATCAAAACGCGCTCATTGTGAGCAGAATTTAAATTGCAATTTGTCTTTTAATTTCACAGGTTAAGTTGCCTTAAACCTTATCTACAGCTATTTTTACCAGTTATTGTACTGGTTGTTATGAAAAGCTCAACATGCTGATTATTAATATTAAATAGCGATGGGAAAAACCAAAGCGGTTTAACGATTTGAACGATCAATGTCATTTATGTACAACAGATCAAACGTATATTTGCGGCGTTTTCTCTTTTTTCGTTAGCAGTGTTTTAGCTAATGTATCAGTTTATTTTTCATGTTTCTCTGTTGTTAAAATAAGCGCATCATCTGCAGCTCTCAGTGTGGCGTTTTTAAGCGTGTTTAGCGGGAGAGAAGCAGCGCGCACGGAGCGGAAAGCGCTTATAAATGTAGGCTGTTACTGGATACGCCGAACGATCACTATACATCATAAACGACCCTGGGCAATTGTGATGTGTAGGCTACAGCTCCGTTGTTTTGGCGCGCTGGTAAATTGTAGAAACGGTGGAACGGTCCTGCCGTTGTCATTATGTATCGCGATCCGGTTGGAACCCCAAATTAACTGTAGGCTATATTGTGTAGGCTAAAAAACTTTAAATAGTGTTAAAGTCGTACAGACATGTTGCTCAGACTAATTGGCGATTATATAAACATTTTATTAATCATTTTCTTCCTTAAATACAATATCCGTATTAATATTATAAAATTCGGGACATGGCCCAGAATTTAGCAAACAGCCCAGTGGCTTAGAAAAAATCCTCAGGGGTTACCTTGCAATATTGGAAATATTTCTATTTTAAAACATAAAAGCGAGCCAGTGAATATATGCAAATTTTTGTGCAAGAGTTATGCCGGTCAATGTCTTCTCTTCAGTCATTTCGCTAAACAGAAAGTGCAAGTAAAGACTGACACTGCATTAAGGGCGCATATTCTCTCAGAGACGAGAGACAAATCTACTTCAGCATATGCTGTTAAGTGTAACTTAATCGGTATGTAATCTTAATTCATCCATATTTCTCTTGTGGCCCGTACAGTGAAAAAAAAAGAAAGAAACGTATTTCGTGTTAAACAGGTTGTTTTTGAAAGTCGGTGCTTGATATAAAGCTCCTCTGAATTTTTATTGACTGCAGTGGTAATAGTTTTAATTCTAGGCCTATAAGTCATTGTACAATAGACCTGTTATAAAAGACCTTTTTAAAAACATTTTCAAGCTAATAGCCTAATCTTTTATTTTTCTCACAGCACGTCAGTTATGCGGTGATTTAATTGTAATATTAATTAAATAATACAATTAACCAAGTAATAACAACAGGCCTAACAATAAGAAGAAAGTAACAGGCCTACATTAATTGGAAATTCCAAATCCTCTTAATACTGCCAACATTTGATGCTTTTGACAGTATTTCTGGCTGCCGTCGATACATGATCACCGTCATTCGAAGCAGCCATTCTGTAATGACAATTTAATAATAGCTTTAAGATGCTTTTTTGTCCAGTTTACATGAGGATGAGTAAATGCAGACAGGATTTTTCCTCTCTCCTGTTCATTTGTTTAGTTCATCCATATCACATGTAAAACAGACAGTGACAAATGAGCTCTGGCTTTATGTAATGCTGTTTAGGAGATCAGATGATGTTTTATTAACCCATGCCGTTTTTACTGCAGTCGTAACACACAAACACTCATGTCTGCATATTCATGAATTTGTTAAGCTAATGATGCATGTCAAATGTATTTACACAAATAATGAAAAATCAAAGAATAGAATTATTTGCATGGGAGAGGCACATTATCATTGGCAGTAGTTCAGGAATTATTGACCTGGGATCGACAACGTATTTTCTAACCAATATTAACTAAGGTTTATTATATTTACTGTATATTATAAATGGACTAGTGTAGTTACATTTTATTTTTTAGTAGTAATAGCAGTAGTAGTAGTAGTAGTTCCTTTTAAATCTTAATGTTTAGTCTTTGGTCTATCGAATGTGGTCAGCTGTATGTTAAATGTCATTACGTTGAGAACCTCCTTTGTTTCCAAATAAAAAGTGCGACTCCGGTGGGACTCGAACCCACAACCTTTGAATCACATCGCTAGATTTGCCTAGAAGTCCAATGCGCTATCCATTGCGCCACGGAGCCACCTGTTGATCGTGCCGAATATTACAGCTATTATTTTGCTCAGTCGCACGGTAAACCTTTTGTGATGCAGTATTTTTTCTGAGTGTTTGTAATTTAAAACGTTTATTTACCGGTTACATTTTAAATATTAATCTTTTACATGTTATTTTAGATCCGCGTTGTGTTCGGTCTCGTGTCATTTGACTCATGCGACACTTTGATTGGCTGCGACGGGCGGACACGTGACACGGAAGCGAAAGCAACGTGAAACGGTCAGTGTTATTAAAACTTCTATACATAAACAAATAAAGAAAATTGACAAACAAAGTTTAGTATGTGGTAATCTTACACAAGGCAAATATAGCTAAACGATCGTCCGAATTCAACAGCGAGTTCTTTGAGTTCTGCAGGAGGGCGGACGGGTTTATGGAAATTCCGTTCTGTTGTCATACGTTTTACTCTGAGAACCTCAAAGCACCAGTCTGACTTCATAATTAAGGTAAAACATTTATTTTGTTTAAAATAGTTTATTATCTGTACTTTTTAGTTGTTTTCACGTTATTCGTAATGTGATGTTGTTTGGAAGCTTTAAAGGTAATACGTTCAAAACATATTAGTCATTTATATCTGTTTTTTTTTTCTTTATGTAAACACGAGTATTGTGATAGATTGTTGCTGTATGGCAGAGGTGGATAGTGGTAAAGTATCTGTACTTTACTCAAGTGAATTTAAAAAGAATCTGTATCAGAGTGTTTTTCTTCGGAAAACGTTCACTTTACTAAATTCCAAAGCATATTGTACTGTTTTTGTATGTATATTGTAGCATATTGTATGTACTTTTTTTACGGCTCTACATTTCATAAATGAAAGTTTTTGTTTGTTTGTTTGTTTGTTTGTTTTTTTTTACCTTTAATACTTGAGAACATTTAAAATGTAGTACTTTCTTGTACAGTGTTATGCTTTGGAATGTTGTGAAGTAAAGTTTTCTAAAGAAAAACACTCTGATAAAGTACAGACAATTGAAAAGTACTTTTAAAGCAGAGTGAAATACTTCACTACTGTCCGACTCTGCTGTATGGAAATGACTAAAAAACACTCGCTCTGATTTCTGCATGTAAAAGCATGAGCGGTCAGGAGGTGTCGCTGTTGCTGCAGGAGTGTCTGAGGCGCGCAGTCAGCGGACCGAAGGGAGACACGCAGACGCTTCACCGCGGTAATGACGCACACAGCGCTGCAGAGGGCGCTATCAAGCTGATTATTTTTGACGGGCTTATAGTATCCACCTTATTTGTAATATATACACAGCTGTTTGTAACTTGAATGTGCGAGACTTCCGGTGTCATTTGCTTTTAATCATTTTAACTTTACACCAACAGTACGTTATGGTGTTTGCTGGTGTTTCTTATCAGATTATTTTAATTTATTATCATAATCATAAACACACTGATGTGTAGTGCATAAAGTTTTAGCTTTTGCTGCACATCTTTTAGTTATTTACCTAAAATCAGATGTCACAGCTTACTTCTCATTGCAAAATAAAGTGGATATGCAGCAACACATATTTACACACTTCATCCACTTAAAAATGCAAGTGGTATTTCATTTTTGTTTATTCTTTTCATTTCTTCAATACACAATTTAGTATGATAACAATGGCCTACTTTCTGTGTGCAAAACAACCAGTTCTACTAGTAATGTTGATTAAATGTTGGTTCAGAGTTACCAGGTTTTAATAACATTATCAAAACGTTAGCACAAAAACATTTATACATCGTTCATGCAATGCTTTTCAGAAACATTTCAGTAGGATGTTTTCTACTGTTTTTAAATGTTACAACTTCTCGTTTCAGATGGTTTAAAGAACATTCAAAAGTAACGTTCACATAATGTTTGCAGAATGTTACAAATGAACATTGCTTTTTTCTCTAGCAATCACACAACTGAGAACATTGAGAAATAATGTTTTCAAACAACACTGGACCCCTTTGAATTTCATTGTATGAGCCAAGAAAGATGTGCAGTGTCCACTATTCTTTTTAAAGTCTTGACTTCTGGCTCTCAGGGTCGTTTCCGGATGAGTTGAACACGCTCCTACAGGAGGCCGCGGACAGAAAGTGGCCGTTCGTTGAGGAGAAATGGCAGTACAAACAATCCGTGACATCTGAAGACAAAATTAACTCTTCAGATCTCATCAGAGAACATCTGCCGCAGTTACTGGTAACGATGAGACCGTCGCTTACGGTACATAACGGCGCTGAATTCGTGATCTGAAAGCTGCTGTGATTTCAGGTGTTTCTCAGAGACAGCATCACAGCCGACGAGCCCAAGTGGGCGGTCGCAGTGGTTTTCCTGGCCGACCGTCTGCTGTACTGGATGGACGGCTCTCATGTGCTGTTGAAGATTGCTAAAATGCTGCACAAACGTTATCCAGATATTCCCATCGCCCCTCAGGTCATCATCAGACAGGCTCGTGTTTATCTGAACACTGGTGAGCTCTTCACTCTGTGTGTGTGTTTCAGCTTTGAACCGATCCATGATGTGACTCTTTGGTTTTGCTGTGTTGCAGGTAAACTGCAGAAAGCCGAGTTCATTCTCAGCAGTCTGATCAATAATAATGCTTCAACAGGTACTGTTCACTTTCATTCGTATTTCAGCTCATTTTTCTGTCTCTGCTGTGAAAATACAGCATGTTGTTTCTGGCTGAATTGTGATTTAGGCTCGTGGACGTATCAGAAGGCCAGTGATCAGACGCTAGTGCAAGCCGTCAGTCTTCAGGTGCGCGGACAAGTGCTGCAGATGTTAGGTGAGATACAGACGCGTTTGTGAATTTACAGAACTTCAAACACACATTTCTAAGGCCTCTATATCATGCTTTTCACACACAATCTCCTACATTCCTTCTGTCATCTGATTGAGTTTTGTATCAAGGCAGTGGTCTTTTAGTGTACACTTACTGGACTGAAGCAGCTTGGCTTTACTTGATTCTCCATGAATCATTTTGTAGAAAAATCAGTGAGTGTCAAATCTGATCATGAGGATCTTTTGAGGAACGTTTGTTTCCAGAAGCTTTACTTTCACTGTTCCTCAATGGAGGAATGATCTTCACAAGCCTCCAAAACATCTCACATCTTTTGAGGAACGTTTATTTGTTCATCTCTCAATCATTTGATTGCATTGCATTATATGTTTGGATCATTTCTTATCTCATCTTACTAATAATTTATGTCAGTATCTGCTGAACTGTCTTAAAGATCTCTTTGATTTACGTTACAAGCAACAGAATTGCATCATATATATATCAGCATCTGCACCAAATTACAAATTTAAAAGTTGAGCTGTTTATTCTCACTATTTCAGACTATATGAGACATAAAAACCTGATGGATCATATGTGACCCTGGACCACAAAACCAGTCTTAAGTCGCTGGGATATATTTGTAGCAATAGCCAAAAATACATTGTATGGGTCAAAATTATAGATTTTTCTTTTATGGCAAAAATCATTAGGAAGTTAAGTAACAATCATGTTCCATGAAGATATTTTGTAAAATTCCTACTGTAAATGTATGAAAACTTAATTTTTGATTAGTCATATACATTGTTAAGAACATTATTTGAGGAACTTTAAAGGCAATTTTCTCAATATTTAGATTTTTTTGCACACTCAGATTCCTGATCTTTAAATAGTTGTATCTTGACCAAATATTGTCCTATCCTAACAAACCATACATCAATGAAAAAAATAATATATAATATAAAAAATGACCCTTATGACTGGTTTTGTGATCCAGGGTCACATATATGAAAAACATATACAAACTTGTATGTGTGTGTCTGTTATTGTAGATGTATAATGTGGTGTGTTTGTGTTCATTAGGTCTGTGGCTTGAGGCTGCTGAACTCATATGGGCATCTCTGATTGGCTTTTACGCTCTTCCTCAACCTGATAAAAAGGTCTGGACTCATTATGCACTAAACACTAGTACAGTCTGTCACTTCTTTTACCCAGGAGTTTGTCTGGAGTTGTAGTGTGTGAATATGAAACCGGTTGTTGTTTTCAGGGTATTGGAACGTCTCTCGGGCTGCTGGCAAACATACTGACCTCCATGAATGACCGAGACTTCGCTGCACTTCAGAGGAAGCCTCATACTGACTTGGTAATGTAGTCTGAAATGTCCTAAATCAGTCATTTGCCTGTGCTGAGCTTATCATCACACGCTCTTTTCCCTCGTTCAGAGTTTTCTAGGAGAGAGTCGTCATCGTCTGCTGTCTGCGGCGCGAGCGGCCAAAATGGCAGTTGTGTTCAGTCAGTATGGATCTCTGTACGTTCTGACCAATGTGGTGAGTTTTTAAGAATAAACAGAATCATATTTCCTTTTTGCTCAATCCACAAACAGTTCATTTGGTGTCCTGTGACTTTTTTTTCTAAAGCATTACAGGCAGTCATTTTTCAGTAGTGACAGCAATCATGTGATCGTAAAATTCCCTTCTTTGGTAACAGGGTTGCGAAAAATGTTACATAATATAACTGCTTATATAATATTTAGTTTGACTATTGAAGATACACTGGTTTGTACTCAATTTGTGGTTTTAATTTTTTTTAAATCAATTTCTTATGCTAGTTTTTTTTTTTTAATTATATTCCCATTTTTTTTTTACAATAGTCAGAATGATTAGATAAGTCAAAACTTACATAGTGACTTGTATATAATGAGATAAAAAGCCAAAATGATGACATACTAAGTCATAATTATGAGATAAAAAATCAAAGTGGAAAAAAAAAGGTAAAATCATGAGATTAAAATGTTAAAATTATGAGATAAGTAAAAATTAGCAAAAGCTGAAATTATGAGAAAACCATACACTATATCGTAATTGAGATAAATGTCATATTTATTATATAATTGACAAAAAAACTATTATATAAAAACTCGAAATTTTGACATACTCATAGTGATAATTATAAGGCTAAAAAGTTTTAATTGAGATAAAAAGTCATAGTTGTTACATAAAAAAAAATAAATGGATGACTTTTTGTCCAATAATTATGACTTTTAATCTCATAATTGTGACTTATATTTTCTTTCTAATAATTTTGACTTAAAATGTCATCATTTCGACTTTAATGCCAGTAATATGATTTACCAAAGCATTTTATTTCTCATGTGGCAGAAATGGGCGTAAATGTGCATTACTGTATTCATTCATTAAAGAGCAGGTCATATGGTATTTTAATGTGTCCTAATATTGAGTCCCCTACAATATGTTTAAATGCATCTAAGGTCAGAAAACATTGTCATTTTCTCAGAATATACAATTAATAAACATTTTTCAGTGATTTTGAAAGGATTTGTTCAAAGCAGTTCAGAGTTTAAGGTCTGTAAACCCCTCCCTTCCATTAGCCTACTCTGCTCTGATTGGTCAGTTGGCCAAGTCTGTGGTAATTGGCTCATTACCAAAATTAATTTTTCACTCTGGAGGGTTACTTTGAGGTGACTTGATCAGGACGTTTTTCAGTGGTAAGTTTAAACATTGTATGCGGTATGAATTGTATTGTTGCGGTATTGTAGAAAAAAAAAAAATTTTAACCACTGATTCTTCACATGATCATCTTTCAGCAGTGAAAACAAAACAAACTTACTTTCACAGCACAGAACCCAACGTCTTCTTGACATGATGTAAACACAAACTAGCGGTTTGTGGGCAGGTCAGACTGTTTGTGTTTCGCGGACAGGCGGGGATTACATAGTGTTACATAGTGTTACATAGTGTTACATAGTGTTACATAGTGACGTATATCGTAACAGGCAAAAGATTCGTTAAGGCGGTTCAGTGTCGACTGTGTCTCGATATGTTTATCATGCATTTTTTTGATTAACAACTTTGCAGACTGTTTACATTTAAGGCTAGCTATTTTACAAAGACATTTTTTCGAAAACCCATATGACCTGCTCTTTAAACAATAAGGATTATTCATCACACTGACAAACCCTGTTATCACACTGAAATAACGCTAGATGTGTTTATTGTTTTATTTCAGGTCGCCCAGGGCATTTGTTTACTGTCCTACGGTTTCTCAGAAAAATGCCCCGCGGAGGATCAGCAGACGTACCTCGCTGTGGCTAAGGAGGCCTTTGAGATCGGCTTATTAACAAAGACGACAGGAGATGTCATCACCAGCAAGCTGGAGTTGCACACATTTCTCAAAGCTGCTTACTGCTTAGCCACAACTCACAGATGGACGACCGGCCTGTCCGAAACGGTCATCTCAGCGATGAACGTCTGTCGGGAAGCAATGACTTTATTCGTCGAATACTGCGCTAGAGCCGACTCGACTTTGTGCACTGAGATCATGGCGAAGATACAGCAGATTAAGATGCTGTTGAAGGTTGAAACATTTCGTAATTCTGATCCACGCTCTTTTATTCCAGACAGCTACCGATCGATGGAGTTCGGGCCTGTTTTGTTCACACTCAGCGATTTTACAAAGGCACTGGATGTTTTTGGAAAGCACCACAAGTCTGTTTGTGAGGCATTCGAGAACGGCGTTCGAGGTGGTTCGTGCTCGACTCACGCGCAGTGTATAACGGCCTTCCAGACGGACACGGAAGTTCTCGCAACGGTGCAGAAAGCGCCAGATCACGGAGTGAATCATATAAGTCCGTTTCCCTCCAAGCAGAATTCATCTAGCAGTGGATCGTCTTTAATTCTGGTCGATCAAAGTTGTCATACTGTCGACGAACAAAGCAGTCTTGGATCTTATGAGGTGGTTGATCACTATAGTCACAATCGAAGTAGTGCTAGTCCAGCTGTTCCCAACAGCTTTAGGAACAACAAAGAAAACCAAAGTCAATCCCAAGTGATGCAACAACTCATCACAACCGAAGACGTTGAGGACAACTCATCAGAAATATCAGGCATCCAATGGCGAGACAATGAGAAGAACCTGGACGCAAGAACGTCTTCGAGTTCTGTCAGCAGTGGCTCTTCATGGGAGCGTGTACCAGGACGGTCTCAGAGCACCATAGAAACCGAGGAGGACGTTACCGATCCCTCTCATGATAGCAGCGATGCAAAGGTTGGTTGCACCAAAGGTGGAAGCACTTCTTCGTTCTCCCTCTGCGACAGCTCTGCATCACATTCATCTTGGCAAAAACTCTCCATAAGCCCCGTCGCTAATGTAGAACGACTTGAGTTAACACACAAAAGAGCAGATCAACATCTTCAGGTCCCAGACAAGATTCAAGAATGCCAAGGAACAACTCTGCCGTCCACCGAGAGTGACCCATTTGAGGAACTGGGGTTTGAGGATCTATCAACACCCGAGAACCATCGACCATCGGCGAGACCCGTCAAACCCTTGTTTACTGGAGACAACGTGCCGCCATGCAAGGACTGCTTCAAGAACTGCGTCATGGGAAGTGACGTCCTGACTGAGCAAGACTACAGATCTCTCCTGGCTGGGGTTTGTCAACGCTGCCTCGTCGAGAGACTGCCGAACAAACCGCTGCAGCCTCTGGATCCCAGACAACTGGAGAAGGCGTACGGTAAGTGATGCGTCAAGATGTTTCTTCTGCAAATTGAGATGAATGGTTGTAACAGAAGCACACGTGCCCATCTGAACTGCCAGATGCCATTGTCCTGAAGTACTCGAAGGCTTCTGACATATGGATAGGCTCTGAAACCAGTGTTTACATCGGGAAACTGATGGGTGTCCAGGGCAAACAGAGACGAGCCATTGAGGTGCAGTATCTTCACCAGGAACAACTGCTCAGCAGGTAAAACTCTTTTAGTATGTTACAAGAATTAAAAATTTGCTTAGGGGATTTGTTTTTTTTTTGTTTTTTTCATATTGATACCAATTTTATTTCCTGATTTACAAAGTAAGACACATGTACATTGTGTAAATCTGAGGAAAACAGATTTATTTCATGCATGGATTACTTCAGACAGCACTGCATGAGATTGCAGTGCCACCTAGTGGCGGAAAAGGAAACCCTTGGCTTTTCAGCTAGTGTACAAACGCATTTAAAAATGCAATACATGCCAACTGTCTCCCCAAATTTCAGAAGAATAGTTTCTAAATCAGTTTTTTAACAGAAGAGAAGCTTTTAGGTCTCTCAGCTTCTTCTGGTCAACATAGAAGCTCTATAGTAAAGCAAAGAAATGAAAAAACAACAACAATAAATTATTATTACAGTAATTACTAAGTATTTATTGATTTACAGCACAAGTTTACTGCAGTAGTAATATTTGTGACCATGGACCACAAAACCAGTAATAAGGGTAAATTTTTTTATAAAAATAAGCTTTCCATTGAGGTATGGTTTATGATTTAGCCGAGATACAATTATTGAACTGAAAATCGGGAATCTAAGGGTGCAAAAAAATCTAAATATTAAGGAAAATCTTCTATGAAGTTGTCCAAATGTTTTTAGCAATGCATATTACTAATCAAAAATTAATATATAATTAATATAATATATTTTAATATATTTATGGTAGGAAATTTACAAAATAACTTTTACTTAATATCCTAATGATTTTTGGCATAACAAAAAATCGATAATTTTGTAGCTATTGCTACAAATATACCTGTGCTACTTATGGTTTTGTGGTCCAGGGTTACATATTTCTTGGATTTGTTACATTTTTATATATTTTAAATAGCAAAATCAAAATATTGTTTATAATATTGTTATTGTTGTTATTCTATAGTCAGTGAGCAAGAGAAAAAGAGAAAAAACTGGTTTTCCTTCTTTCTTGCTCTTAGATGATCATGTGCATGATTGCACTATTGTAGGCTGAAATATTATGCTATGTACATTTGCACTCATGCAATCTCCAGCTATGTAGGAAAGGAATACTTGAAAGCTAAAGGTCTTCATGCTCACCTTGATGATGTGGAGAGACAGATGACTGCACAGTACTACGTTACCGAGTTTAATAAACGCCTGTATGATAATAACGTCACAACCCAGATCTTCTTCATCCCGTCTGAAGTGCTGCTGGTGAGATCCACTACTTTATTTGCTTCCTGTATGTTTTGTACAGTTGTTTTTAATGCAGTTTTTAATGCTTTCAGGTTTTACAGAAGGATCGTGTCATCACCTGTTTGTCTGCAGAGCCGTACATGTCTGGGACGTTTGTAAAACTTACAAACAACGCAAGAGATACAGACAAGAAGCATGACGCGACTAAATATGGCATCGCCTTTGGTCATTTCACCTACGAGTTCTCCAATCATCAGGAAGTCGTGGTGGATCTGCAAGGTGAGAGATCTGAGATCTTGAGCAGGCGTGTTTATAAAATAGAATTGAGAAGAATCTTGTCTTACTGACAAACAGGACTGGAAATGACAGTTTTTTTTGGAATTAAAGTGATATTTTATCCATTCAAAAGACTACGAAAGCTATCCCAGTTCTGCACATAAACGTAGCACAATACAGACTAAATAAAATGTAGCGGGACATGCCGTCTTTGATTGGCCACAATACCTGCAGACTGCAACCAATAGAAATGCTTCCCTATCACTGCACATCCTGCTCCTCACAGCACAGATCGTGAACGCAGACTGCATTTTGTCATTCATTATAACAAACTGAGTGTAGAGACGATGTAAATAATAGAATCAGTGTACAGTACACAGTGCTTCATTCATTAAAATGTACGTTTGTGAGATTGCGATGAACTAAGACAAGTGACAGCTTTTTAATGATTATTAAGGAGGTTTGCAAATGTGAAACTGAATTTATACAACAGTTTTATAGATTTTTGATTTCATGCAAAAGTTAATATTAAATGAGTTACATTTTAGGAGCACTGTTGTCTGATTGTGCTCTATTTCAGCAACAAAAATAGTTCTGAACAAAGTCACAGCTGAGCCGCCGTGCATCTCCAAGCACTGTTTTGTTTATGAATGAATCTTTGCTTTTAAACAAATCTAGTGAGTCAGTGATTCAATGACCCATTCATAAAGACAGTCACTTGCTTCGTTCCGAATGAATCAGCTGTTTGAAGGAATCGATTGAATGAATGATTCAGTGACACAGACAGTGACTTGCTGCCACCCACAGGCCGTTTCATTTTCATTTTTTAAGTACTTTCTATATTAAAAATTTTATATTTAAAACATTAATCCCATAACATTGTTTTTATGAAATGTATTATTGCCACCTCTGAGTCTTGTTGAACAGTCTGTAAATATTCCACATCTGTGCTCTTCTGTGCCGTGCAAAGATTAATTGTTGATGCCGTATCTTATTATTAAAATTTTTGACAAGTTTATAAATCGTAATTTTTTGGCACAAAATATGACGCACATTAAAAATTATATTACAAAGGTTTTAAAAAACTTTAAGGAATCAAATATCACCTTATAATGGGAAGGTTAATTTCTGTCATTGATCAGGTGGTGTTCCTAATTTTTTGGTGTGTAGTAGAAGCACTATTGCTCCTGAAAAGAAATGTAAGCACAGAGTCCTTAATGTAATGTAATGTTACCTTTTAAAAACTAACTGCAAACATTTTTACTAAGTGTAAGCTATTAAATATAATATACAGATCATGCAATTTGTATGTCTAAATAAGAAGTATTTTAAGGGGTTAACTAAACATGCCAATTAGAAAAAAGAATCATTCTCATTTTTTATTAAATTGTTATTTCATTTCGTTAATCAGCCTTTTTTTATATTAAACACAAGGGGTCATTAATGATGCTTACATTATAACGTGCACATTTACGCACAATTTATATTTAATTTGGCCAGAATTCCAGGTGCCTGTCTTAATATACGAAAAGGTTTAAAAAATATAAAATAAGTTTATAATTAAATACATACAAAAGGTCATCTACACACACAAATAGATTAAGCGTAATAAAATAAACACTTTAAAGTGTATTGTGGGGTGTTTTCTATCCACTAATCCAAAAAAACAAACAAACAAACAAACAAAAAGCCCCAAATAGCCCAAGAAGGTTTTGAAAAACATTCCCCCAAATTGCCCATTTTAATTTTCTCTCAAACCGGTTTCTCATCAGGATGGATAGCGGCCAACGGGAAGGGCTTGACCTATCTGACCGACCCTCAGATTCACTCGCTTTCGAAGACGAGATCCAGTAACTTCCAACAAACCGGAATCAACAACTTCCTCCAACATCAGCATGGAGACGAGTGTAACGAGATCTGTCGAGCCGCCGGACTCAAACTAATCAGATAATATGTATAAATATAACAACATCACGTGGAGTGAATTTCAACTTTTCATAGTCATTTCAATGTCAAAGAGTTTACCTGAATTTACCCTAATGTGTACTATAAAATATTAAATGGTTTATTTAAAGAAATGTATAGGCTATTAAAAAAATGCTGTTCATATGAGAAATGAGGAACTAACTGTTATCAGTCACATATTACCTGATCACAAGAACCTTTGGATGCAATAAATGCAGTTTCACATTGTGAAATATGTGGGTCACATTCAAGCAGAGTCATATGACAGTGTCATCATTAATCATCATGTGACTGAAACCAGATCAACTCCATTCCACAGACACACACACCAACTCCACTGGTCTGGTCATATCTGCAAGTCACTCTCACTGTGTTATTAAGAACATACACAGCAGATGTGCCATATAATCACCAGCAGTTAACAAAGAAAAGTAAACTGCAATATTTCGGACAGAGATGGAAATATCGGAAAACACATCATTTGAAAGCATACTTAGAGAAAATCATACTGTTATGCTGTGTAATGCCTATAGTGCTTATATATGATATGATCTTATGAGCTTATATATGATCTGCCAATACGGTATGATATGTAAAATATTATTATATATATGAGAGGAGATTGATATAAACACACAGGGTTTGTAAACACACAGTATATGGAATGATAAATGATAAATCTCTCTTAAGTTGATGTGGGTGTAATGGTCTCAGAGGTCGTGTTGTTTTCTGCTGCTCCACACGTCATGTTCTCCCGAGAGCCGACGGATGGAAAAGCAGGCGGCGGATTCCGGACTGAACTCTGTGGAGTGAATGAGGAAGTCCTGGATGTGTTTACCGTCAGGAGCTTTAAATGCAGTGAAAGCAGTGAAGTTCAGCACACACACATCTGAGCTGCAAACATGAAGCGGCTGCTGGGTCTGTGTTCGGCTCTGCTGCTGCTGCTGTTAGTGACCGGAAGCTGCTCCGCGCAGAAGCCGCGTCGATGCCGTAAGTCTGAAAAACTACACGTTCATGTCTGCTGTCTAAAACAATACAGATAATAATAACCCACGCTAATTTTAAGTTGTTGTTTTTGTCATTTTTATTCGTTTTCCCAAATCTGCATATATAGTTCTTAGTCATTTGTTTGTTTTAGATGATTATGTGAGCAATGTTGCATTACGTTTTTAAAATCGTTTTCTCAGTTAATGTTTAGTTCATTTCAAGTGTCTTCCTGAAGTGATTTTAGTTTCAGTAATTGAGACAGTGTTGAAATTTAAGATTTTAAATTGAAATGTATTGGAGTTTTTAATGGTTACAAGTAGTTTATGAGTTATGAATACTCCGTAATAATTATGCAAAAACATGGAAACATGTTGACGCATTTAAAGCGCGTCTCTTGAACCCTGGTGAAAAAACAGCATATGCTGGTAGCTATGTTTTGATGCTGGTTTAAGCTGGTTCTTAGCTGGTTTATGCTGGTCATGTTGCTGGTCAAGGACCAGCATAAATCAGCAACAAAACATACCTAACCAGCATATTCTGTTTTTTTTTTTTTTAACCAGGGAACTGTCTGTAATCTGATCTTTCATTACAGTCAACATGTAAGAAACAATGTGCACGTACAGTAACCAGAGCTCACTGACCGCAAACCCGACACAGAAGTGAGAAACACACTGTAAACCTGTTTCTGAATGTTTTGCATGAAGTAAATGATGTGGTCTGTGTTACAGGAACTCCACCGCTGCTGTCCGGCAGTCTGGGCGTGGTGAGTTATTATTATGAATTATGATATAATAAACATTAAATGAAGACAGAAGAGCTCATGAACCACCGTCCACTCCCATGATGCATTGAGAACCGGTCTCTCTCTAGACTCTTACACTACTTGTATATTTGCATTTCTGTATTTTGTTGTTGTTCAGAAGTTTGTTGTCATTCTTCTTGGAGCTGGTTGGTTCAGTTCATCAACTCTAGAATGTGAACAATAAATATAAATCTGTTTTTTAAAGAAACCTCTACTGCTCACCACAGCTGCATTCATTTGATCAAAAATACAGTAAAAATTGTGAAATAATATTACAGTTTCAAACAGCTGTTTTCTGTGTGAATATCTGTTAAACTGTAATTGATTTCTGTGTTGCGCAGCTGAATTTTCAGCATCATTACTCCAGTCTTCAGTGTCACATGATCCTTCAGAAATCATTCTAATATGCTGATTTGCTGCTCAACAAACATTTCTGATTATTATCAACGTTGAAAACAGTCGTGGCTGCACAATATTTGTGTGGAAACGGTCACATATTTTAGTTTTGCAAGATTCACAGATGATTAGAAAGTTGAAAAGAACAGCGCTTGTTTCAAATAGGAATCTTTTGTTACATTATAAATGAAGATTCAGATGCAAAAGCCCCTAAATCCATCTGCCCTGGTGAAAAAACCAGCATATGCTGGTAGGTATGTTTTGATCCTGGTTTAAGCTGGTCCTTTGCTGGTTTTTGCTGGTCATGTTGCTGGTCAAAGACCAGCATAAACCAGCTAAGGACCAGCTTAAACCAGCATCCCAGCATCAAAACATACCTACCAGCATATGCTGTTTTTTCACCAGGGTGACGTATTTCTCTAAAATAATCATTTCTTTCTGGCTACTTTGTATAGGTTTCTATGCAAGTACTGGTACTTCTGTTTGGGTTGAGGCTGGAATTTAGCGAGTTTGAAGTAAAAGTATTTGATGGACGTATAATATGTGTCAGGAGCATTCACTCACGATCATCATCTCATTTTTGACTGAGATGGCTTTTAGCTGGTTTTACATCTGAACTCTTCACATATTTTTACTGTCACTTTTGATCAGATTGATGCATTCCTAATGAATTGTTTAAATGTTACTGATCCCAAATGTTTAGCTTGGTGGTTATTTTCTTCTTATTTGCTAATATGTATTAAAACACGTAACGGCGTGTGTTTCAGAGCGCTCGAGACGGGCAGGACTGGGCGGTTGCCAAATATCGCTATGATGCCTTCGGCCAGCGCATCCGTTTATGGGAGTTTGGTCAAGTCCAGAGCAAATCGTTCCATGTGAATATGCTGTTCCTGTTTCGCAAGGTGAACAATGTGGAACTACACAAACCTCTGAAATGTCAGCCTTACAGGAACAGAAACTGAGCTCTACATCCTCATCAATGCAGCTTTAATACACAGAGAATATTAATCAAAAACATGCAGTTCATAGAAAAATGGATGAAGCGACAAAAGTGCAAAAACACAGAAATCTGAGCACTCTGTTAATATTTTACTCCGTTAAAAGTCAAAGCATCCAAACAATTATTTGCTAAATTCACCAGATGTTAACCGAACTGAAGCCGTCTTTCTACATGGACAAATATGCACAATTGATATGAAACGATCTGCAGTTGTTCATCTCATCTGACATATAAGTTAAAATGATGACTTTAAGAAAGAGCAGACCTGCACTGAGAGCCATGCCAACTTTCACCAATTCAGTTCGGTCTTATAACATAAGTTATGTCATAATGTTTTATCTCATAATTTGGCTTGTATCATAATTTAGATTTTTTTTTTCATCTCGTAATACTTTTTTTTTGTCAAAATTGTTTTTTTGACTCAGTTCTGAAAAGAGTCAAAATGATGACAATGCATTGAAATGATGACAGTTAATTAAGAGATTTAAAAAAAATCTTTTTGTTGTCATTTTGAATTTTATCTCACAGGTGTAATTTTTAAAGCCACAATTTTCCACTTTTTGTCATAATTATTATTTTAAAAGTCATTCTTTTAAAAAAAATCATCTCATAAGTGTGACTTTTTATGTGGTAGTTTTGACTTTTTGTCTCGTAACTGATGTATCTCAGATAGCACACGCATGTCTGCAAGATGTCTGTTAAAGATATCTTCATCTGGAGCCATCTTTAACAAACCAATTCTGATAAGAATCTTTAAGATGTCAGTTTTACATTCATTCCAAATCGTAAACATTTTAAAGACATTTGCTAAATTTTCTAAATTTGACGTCTGACAGGGAAACGTCACAGAGAGGTATTGCAGATGAGAAAAATCCGTCTTCCAGATGTAAACGTGCACGTCTCAGGGATGTCATCATTTTGAGTTTATCTTATCATTGACATTTTGTCATAATTTTGATTTTTTATTCCATAATTATGACTTTTTTCATCTTTTTATCTCAGTTATTGTGTTTTTCACATAATTTCACATTTTTATCATGGGATTCATCATCATTTAAAGTCATAATTTTGACTGATCTCATAATTGACTGTCATAACTTAGACTTTTTTATCTCTGACTTTTGACCCTGACTTTTTATCTTCTGTCACTTTTAAAGTCATAATTGTGATTTATCAACGCATGATTTTGTTTTTCCATACTTGTTATGTCATGAAGTGTGTGTGTGTGTGTTTCTAATGCTTTCTTCATTGATTGTCTCAGGGTGTTGCATACACCATCGACTACAAGAACAAGACGTGTCAGAAGAATCCCCTCCACACCGCGTTCCACCCCTCACAGATTCCCCATAATGCCTCACTGCTGTCGCAGGTGGTTCTGGGAGGATCGTCAGGGCCTGGTGAAGGTCTGTTGGTCAACACCTGGACGGGAAACGTACCTGAGACTGGAGGTGAGCGTCATGTGGATTTAACCATAACTCAACAACAGGTCAAAGAAACAATGAACGATGAGTAAAGGCAAAGATGCTTTTTTGATACGACTCAAAGTGCTCAAAGGAATAAATATTAGATTTAAAAAAATAAATTTAAAATAATATAGCAATATATTGTATGATATAAAAATAATAATAAACATAATTGATCTGTAGGGTGCAGGATAAGTCTCCACTGAGAAAAAACTTTTCAACCGGCTCTGCTGCAGAATAACTTATTCTTGATGAATGAAATCAAACCCCGTCCCGCAATTTATGTTTCGCAGAAATCTGTCCGATTACAAAGTGAAAAGCTTTGCAAATTCTCTTTCCAGCTGAAGTGTTTTAGATGAGCAGTGCATTAATGCTGGTTAATGTTTCATCTGCAGAAATTCCCATTTAAACTGCTGTGGAGCGTCATTGCCTACATTTAGTTGTTGTTGTTCAATCCCCAGGTAAATATCTGGCCACAGTCACGGAGTTCGGCTGCTTGCCGGTGTCGACGCTTTACTACACCGCACAGTCTGGTTGGATCACCACAACGTAAGAAACTCTTTATACAGTAAATCAAAATCAACTGACAAAAGCAAATTCTATTCAAATACAATATATGTTTTCATGCATCAGTATCAATCACTGCAGATCTTTTCTCTGACCCTGCTAATGATTATAATTGGTCATGTTGATTTTTTTCAGCTATTTTAATGCGGTGAAGGGGATCGAGGACCCGGAGCAGTTCATTCCTCCTCCGTTCTGCTCCGACGTAGAGACTGAAGACGAGACGCTTGATTTCTTCAGCGCCTTCCTCTGAGGAATCATGCTGTTTAACATGCTGTAACTCTGGAATCACGTTTTCTGATGATTTTAACACTCTGAACCAATGAATGTTTTCAAAATGCTTTTGTTAACTGTTTCTTTTTAAATGCTGTTGCTGCTCTTTGTAATACAATCAAATGCACTTTAATCATTTATAAAAGGTCAAAAATAAATTGTTTTTTTTTCTTAAACACTAAATCTGAAACGTCTTTTGTTGCATCATATTTAAGATTTTTTCACCAGGATGTTTACGTTTTACATTTATGCACTGAGCAGCAATTTTATGAAGATCATTTAAAGAATTTTTAAAACTAAGAAAATTGAAGGAATACATTGAATGGAACACAATACATCAATATGAGCTTGAAAAATCAACTCAAAGTTTTTCTTCTCTATTCAGAGAGATGTGTTCTTGTTTTAGGGAAAAACTCAACTTTTGTTCATTTTCTCAGAAAATAAAACCACATTTTCATTTTGCATCTCCAGTAAATATATCTAGTAAAACAAGATACACTGTTGTATTGGATGCACCGTTTAGTACCATGACTTTTTGACTTGATCACATGACTTCATGCTCACAGGTATTACACATACAGTATATATATATAAAAAAACGAAATCAAAAAAATTTTTCCCATTAAAAAAAAAAAAAAAAAAAATTCTCCCATCCAAAACATTCCTTTTACCTTCTTAAAAAACTTTTTGCTTTCTCAAAAAACTCCTAAAACAAACATCTAAAAAAAAAAAAAGAAAGAAAAAACCCAAAATGCTTATCATAAAAAAAAAAAATCTCATCAATTTTTTTCCTCACAGTTTTTTCTTCAAATCCAAAAAAAAAAAAAAAAAAAAAAATGCACCATTTAATGCCATGACTTTTTGTTGATTTAAAACCTTTCTAAGGCCTTCATTTGTAAAAGAGAGAAGTAAGACTTTAAGGAACGCTGATTCATCCAAAGTGACTTTCAAAAGAGCAGCATATTTTTGTTTCCAAATTTATATTGTGTGCATAAAAAAAAAAAAAAAAAAAAAAAAAAAAAACAAGCACAAAAACACACTTTTTCCAGCTTTATTGCAATTGTTTCCATTGAGAAACAAGTCAAATGCATAAACTATTAAAACACTGAACCAACCATTGAAGAGAATCAATGCAAATCAACCAGGGATCATATTATACTACAGATCAGAAGAGTCACAAACATTTGCAAAAGGTGTCAAAAATAGGAAAGAGTGACTGAAAACACACTTGTGCTTTTGACTTGCATAAATCATGAGTGTCGCTCAAACGACCTCCTTCTGTTATTAGTGGAGGGTCTTGATGGATTGGTCCTTTGATTCTAATGAAGCGCTAATATATGAGTGAGTTACTGGTGCAAACCTACGATTATACGATTATACATCTCTTAGTGCTTTCCTACGGCGCTGCGTTTCATGTGAACAACTCTACAGTGTTAGTACAGTTACCCATTGAACCTCCTTCACCAAAAACTTTATTAAAAAAAAAAAAAAAAAGACAAGAAACAAACCTTGATGCCTCGTTATATGAAATGTGAGAGCAAACAATTAGACTAACTAGAAAACCAAAGCTTGGAAGCAAAGATATCCGTGAACCGTTCAGCGTGGCGTTGAAGTTCAGCTAATTAAAAGTGAAAAGTGTTTGACCGCAAAATGTCTTTGCAAACCCATAGGCTGTGATTGTTTTCAGTGGAGAAACAAAAGGAAAGACTTTTTCTTTCACAATTCACACATTTCTTGCCATTTTGATTTAGATATAAACTCACAATTCTGTGAAAAAGTCAAAATTGCAAGATCTAAAAATGTTTTTTTTCACAAATGCATTTCTTGTTTTCACCATAAAATAAAAACTCTTTTTCTTTTAACTGGAAAAAAAATCTGAGTTTATATCTTGCAAGAAAAAAAAAAGAAAAGAGTTTTCATCATGCTGCTCTGTTTTTGCTTTCCACTACAAAATGTAAACTCAGAATTAAGGGAAAAAAGTCAAAATTGCAAGGTTTAAAATTAGAATTATGAATTACTTTACACCTTTTCTGTTTCTCATAATTGCAAGTTTATATCTTCAAATTCTAAGATTTTGTTACAAATTTAACTTGAGATATAAACTCAGAATTGTGAGAAAAAAGTCAATTTTGTTATATGCAGAAATTTGACTTTTTTACGCAAACCAGAGTTTACATCTTTTGATTCTGTTTTTTGACTTTTTGGCTTAGAATTGAGTTTATTTTTCTCATTTCTGAGATTGTGTGTTGCTATTCCGGAAAAAGTTAGAACTGTGAGATAAAAGTCAATATTTTTGTTTTAAATCCCATGTCAGAAAGGTGTGATGGATGTGTTGGGGTGTTGAAAGGCTTTCTGAGCTCTAGGATCAGAAGACGAGCAGCTGCTGGACAGTAATGCGTCTTTGGCGCCGGACTGTTTCCTGAGAGCGTGGGATTGTGGGAGGACGCGTGCGATTGGCGATTACGTCATGAGCAGGCGATGCACACGCTGCAGCTGCTGCTGCGACAGGACGAGGCTGTGCGTTTGCTCGGCGCCGCGAGCGCAGGGAATCATCACCTTCCCCACCAGCACCGAGCCGCTCTTCTGCTCCGCTCTGGCCTGAGAGACACACGACTGCACGGTTACTGACGAACAGACTCACGAGGCTTTAGGAATCACGTGTTTGCGAGCTCTTACCTTGACGAAAGAGGCGGAGGGGAACGTGGCGAAGTCGGACGGCACACGAGCTCCAGGCTGCTGCGAAACGACGTGCTGCGACACTTCAGCCTGAGACACAAACACCAAACACCATCAGAACAAACGGTATGTGATGTCATCAGAACACACGGCGTCACACTGACCTTCAGTTTATCCAGCGCGTCGCTCAGAGACTTCAGTCTGGCCGTCTGTTCCAGCAGCTGAGAGCTCGCACTCGCTGCAAAACACACCGATATTACACATTCATTTGTATGTACATAAAGCGTCCCTCAGTTTGAGGGCAGAAAGAATTTGTTTTTTCAAAGTTTATTTCTTTCCTCTCATTAAAAAACATTTTTCTCTCATCAATATGGAAGCCTGTTCCATCAAATAATTCTTATCCGAAAAAAAGAAAAAGTTTTTTCTCTCATTAAAAAAACATTTTTCTCTCATCAAAAATTCTTCTAATCAAAAAACAAACCAAAAAATCCTGTTTTCTCCCATTAAAAAAACAACAAAAAAACAACTCTCATTAAAACATATTTTTCTCCCATCAAAAATTCTTGTGATCAAAAAAAATACATAAATAAAATCTCTCATCCAATAACATTTTTTTCATCAAAAACGTTTTCTCTCAACAAAAACATAAAAAAAAAACTATTTTTCTCTCATCAAAACAAAAAACAGTTTTCTACAATCAAATAAAAAAAATTCTCAAAAACATTTTTTTCCTCTTATTAAAAACAATTTTTCTCTCATAAAAAATTCTTCATCAAAAAAAAAACAAAAAAAAAAACACACAAATCACATTTTTTCCTCACAAGAAAGCTTTTTCTTCTCATCAAATTTTTTTTTCATAAAAAAAAAAAAAAAAAAAAAAAAAAAAAAAAACACCAAAACCCTTTTTCTTCTATCAAAAACTCTCATTAGAAATTCTCATTAAAAATGTTTTCCTCTAATCAATATTTTTCTTTTTTTCTCAAAAAAGCACTCTAATCAAAAAACTTTTCCTTACCAAAAAATAATTTTTTCCATCAAATAAAATGTTTTTTTTTTCTGCAACTCTTTTTCTTGTTTCTCTTTTCAAGTGTTTTTTTTTCCAATTTTTTAAGAGAAAAAAGCTTTTGCAGAGAATTATTTTTTGAAGATAAAAGGATTTTTTTTTTTTTTTTTTTTTGGATGAGAGAAAAACATTTCTAATGAGAGAAACTTTTTTTTTTATTTAAACAAAGAGAGGAAAAAAGTTTTTGGCTGATAAAATAAAATTCAGAGAGAGAGTGAGTAAATAAACAGCATTAGTGAGCAGAAGAAATGTCTCCAAAAACAAAATCTTACCGATCCCAAACTTCTAACCGTTTACACACGTTTTGATGAGCAGTGAGAGTAGCTCATTTTGTTAAAATTATTCCAAAAAAGGAAAAAAGCTATAAAAAGCTAGAGCAAACGGTGAAATCATTTAATGTCATGTAAATTTATGCAACGTTCAGATTAACGTCTCATTTCAGTGTTTTGTTTGGTTGTGTGTCTGATGGTGTTTTTTTGAGACCTGTGGTTTTCCCGGTGATGTCGACGACTCTCAGGCCGGCGCTCATCTTCAGCAGGTTGTTGAGCAGCAGGTCGGTTCTGCGGTACAGCGATCCCGCCGGAGCCTCCTTCGTCACCGCCGCCATGTTCGCCGGCTGCAGCGGCGGCAGAGACGACAGCTGCGCTCGCATCTTCTCAGCCTGTCCGTGGGTCAGAGGTCAGAGGTCACAGCCTGGACACTGAACCGTGTGAGTGTGTGTGTGTGTGTTTGGCTCACACTGACCTTCAGTCTGTAGTTCTCATTCTTCAGCTGTTTGATGGCGAGTCGCTGAACGTCGATCTGCTGTTTGAGGAGAGGAGAGTCCACCACCTGAACCACACCTGAGACGCCGCCCACACCTGCCGGCATTCCTCCTGAACACACAAAACGCACACGTCACACCTGAAGTGCTGCTCACGCCCGCTGACAATCCCCCTAACCACGCACATGTATTTTTAGATTTTGTCAAGGTGCACTAAGTGATTTTTTCCAAACGATGTTGATATTTGAAAGCACCAAAACAAACACGCCCATACCCCAACAAGACCTTTTTTTATATCTTCCAAGTCTCTCTACCTAGAATCGATCTGCTAACATCCGTCCTGTGAACTCAAGTTGAGCGCTCTCTTCTCTCTATCATTACAAGACACGCCCCTTACTGCTGATTGGCTACAAGTGTGTTTTGGGACACAGTCCAACACGGTCACTGTTTTTTCAAAAATTGCTTAGTGCACCTTTAAGTTTTAGCAATTGTATTCGTTTTTGTTTTAAATATCTACAAAAATATTTTTAATGGCAACTAGATGACCAGAGGTTGCGTTAACTCAAAACTGGATTTTTTTTATTTTATTTTTTTTAATCAGTGACGGAAAAATCTGAAGGCCATCCATTACTTTGACAGATTACACTGAGGGTGATCTATTGTAAATTGTAACTGTAATTCCCACTCCTGTCCAGGTGGTGGCAAAAGAAATCCAGAACAAAAACGAAACTGTCACGAATGTTTTCCTATGGGTTTGATTACACACAGGTGAGTACACAGAAGCAACAACGATCTGTCACGACACATTAAAGAGTGCCTAAATGCTTGCTTGAATTTCCTAATGAATTGGACAGAATTTGAAATCTGACACTTTGTTTCGTACCAAAAGTAACACAAAGCCGAACCTACTGCTGTTTATTTGAAGAAAGATGCACTATGTACTGTTCATTCATCAACTGAAAACAGCACAGAACAAAAGATCGATTGGGATTTAAGAATCAACACTGGTTCATCAAAATAAGAATTTATTAAAATCAAGGAATCCTTTTTTTTTTTTTTAACCACCCAGCCCTAGCATATTTTGTTGTTTTTAAACACTGCACCGTCCTGTAGGTTCATGATTCAAAATGAAAATGTGAACAAAAATAAAAGCAGTTAAATGTGTTGTTATAATTAAAATATGAAAATTAAAATGACGGGTAATAAGAGATTATGACAGAACTTTTACGACCCTGTTAAATGTTAAAGTCTAGCGCAACCTCTGTAGATGACATAAAATAAGTTTTAAGGTTGTAAAAAAAAAAAAAAAAAAAAAAAAAAAAAAAAAAAACTTAATATAATTGATATACTATCATACTTTTTGTTACATTTTTAAATTAGATTTTAATTTATGTATGGTCTGTTTTCACTTTAATTTTAGTTAAAGTTTTAGTACTTTTTTTTTTTAGCCTTATTATTTTTCATTATTCATTTGAGTTCATTTAGTTGCCAACTAGCAGAAATTAAAAAAAAAAAAAACAGTTAATGGTTTATTTTATTCCAAGTAACCAACTTAGTTTTTTTTTTTACTGTTTTAATTTTAATTAATTAGAATAATCCTGTTGTGTCTCTATGTGTGTATATGCATCAGTGTTTTATTATTTATTAATTTTAGATTTTTTTTTTTTTTTTTTTTTCACTTAAATTTTTTACTTTTCATTTTTAGTTTCGGTATTTTTGTTTATTAGTCTTTGATTTTTTTAATATGTGCATTTTTTTATTTATTGATTTTACTTTATTTAGTTTCAGTTATTTTAGTACTTCAAGTTAAACTAAATGAAAATAAGAAATTTTGCTGTGGCAACAAAAGTTGTATTTTGTTTCAGTTAACGTTTATTTAATTTAATTTAACAAAAATGTTTGTGAGTGTGTTTGCGTACCAGCAGCGGTTCCCGTGACGATAGAGGCGATTCCAGATGCTTGCGGTCCACGGAAACCTTCGGCAGCTCGTGATTGGTTGTTGATCCTCTGCTTCAGCTCCGCCTTCTCTGACTCCAGCTGATCGATGTCGGCCTGCAGCGCATCCATCGTCTCCTCAAACTCCCTGCAGACAGACAAATCGCACACTCATTCAACACTTTCAAAGAGCAACGTTTCTCACTGGGTTATCAATATATCAATCACATGATATCAGCAGAGACGCTCGTACTTCTCTTTCTTCTTCAGCAGAGTGAGAGCATCATCTAGTTTGGTCTGGATCTTCTCCACGCGCTCATCTGCATCTTTCGTCGACGTGTCCAGCTTCTTCTCCAGCAAACTCAGACGAACGTTTGCCTCGCTCAACTCCTCGCCCTGAGTGATTGTTCACATAGAGAGTTCATATTTTAATTCATAAACATATATTTTACATTTTATAATTCAGAGATATATATATAAAAAAAGACATTTTTGGATAATAATAATTAGGGCTGTTACAATATCCAAGTTTCACAACACAATTATTGTGGACAAAAAAAACATGTAACAATATAATCACTACATACATGTGGATATTCATCAAAATCACTTTTAAACTTTGTTTATTTTGCGTTTCTTGGCCAACAATGTTAAATTAATTATATTGTATCGTTATCATCAATACTGGCATATTGCCACACATCTAATAAAAAAAAATACATATTGCATTATAATATATATTAGAGTGAATTCAGGTAAAGTCAATGTGATTTGTGTAACACTGTTTCAAAGCAACTTCACAGAAAATCATGATATTAAAATGTATTGCAAGTTTGTAACATATTTCTAACTTTATACGCATTTATTTATGATATATGTTTTTTAATAAATATTTATTTATAATAACATGTTTATAACATATGTACGTATGTATATATATATATATATATATATATATATATATATATATATATATATATATATATATATATATATATATATATATACACACACACACACACACTTATTTATAATTATTATAATATTTATAATTATTATTTTAAATAATTATAATTATATAATTATTTTAAAGTTGATTAGAGAACTCTTTTTTGAGAGATCAAAAAAATATTGAGAGAAAAATATTTTTTGATGAGATTTCTTTTTTTTTTTTTTAACAAGAGAAAAGGCATAATTCATTAATTTATTAATAATGTCTTACATAAAGACAGAAGCAATGAGCTTTCTGGGTTCTGACCTTGATTTTGAGGGATTTTTTCAGCTCTTTGATGACGGTCTCTCGGTCCTCCAGTTTATTTCCCAGACCCTCGGCGTCGGTCATCTCTGCTCTGACGGCGGCGGCGCGGATCTCCACCGGCGGACGCTGGACAGACGGACACACAACACATGAGACAGACCAGAGGCATCATGGGATTGAGCGATTATTACCGTCAGTGTGTGTTTGTTCGTACCGGACGCTGCGGTCTCTCTGCATCATATTCTCCCTCCTGCATGGCGGTGGCCATCTTGTTCATGGTGGCGATGACGGTGGCGCAGGTCTGACGCAGACACTCGTACGCATTGAGTCCGTGAGTGCCGTACACCTGTCATCACACACACACACAAGCTGTTACTGACTGAGACCATTCAGAGTGAGTGTGTGAGAGTGTGTGTGTTTGTACCTGATCCACTGCTTTAAACATCACATCCTCAATCTTAAGCGGCATCAATCCTTCCGGCTCAGCCAGTGGCGCGATCATCTGAGCTCCTGCCGCCGCCACTTCCTGCAGAACCGCCACCACACGCGTCAGCTGCTTCCTGCAGTCCGCCAGCGTCTCGCCCACCTAAATACAAACCATCAAAACACAGCATTAACACATGTGCCAGCTGCTCCCTGCAAATACAATAAATATTCATAATTCTAAATAATAAACACAGTCATAAAAATAATAATAATAAAAATAAATCAATAGTATGTGTGTGTTTTGTCAGACGTGTGTACCTGAGGAGGGAAGGTGAGCGCAGCAGGAATACCAGGTGCGTCCGTTCCTGGCATCCTCCTGCGGATCTTCTTGCAGAACTGGCGAATGTCTCCGCAGGAAGTGTCCAGGTCCTTTAGAAGCACAGAAAGCTCTGCTCCTTCCTGTCCCGCCTGTAGGAAGGCCCGCAGACGGCCGACCTCTGACCCCATACAGTCCAGAGCGCTCTGGGTGAACTACAGGTCACAGATCAGTCTGTGTGTTACTGTATTATTCAGATGAGCCAAACCAGCACAATGACTGAAGGACTTGTGTTCGTTAACTGAAACGGCTAAAAGCATTTTTGTTGAAATGAAGCTGAAATAAAATAAAATAAAATACTGAGTGAAAAAATAAATAAATAAAAAGATTAAAAACATATTTCAGTAACACTGGCACTAAACCTACTAACTGAAAATAAATAAAAAAACAAAACAAAAGTGAGCTAAAACTAAAATAAAAAATAAATTAAACCTAAATCGTAATATTTAAAAAAAAAGTCAAAAGCACATAATAAAATTACAAATAAATTAAATTTAAAATTAAAACCAGAGATCTAAAAGTAGAAACAAATTTTCAAATATTAATAAAAAAATACGATGGTATATAAATAATACTAAAATAACACTGGCACTGAAATGACTAACTGGAAATAAATAAAAGTCAAAACTTAGGTAAAAATAAAAACCTAAATGTAACCCTGGACTACAAAACCCGTCATAAGGGTGGTTTGAAAACCTGGAATCTGAGGATGCAAAAAAAATGTAAATATTGAAAAAATTATTTTTAAAGTTATCCAACTGAATTTCTTAGCAATGTATATTTAAAAAAAATAATTTTAAAAAAAGTTTTGACATATTTACGGTAGGAAATTTTCAAAATATCTTGGTGAAACATGATCTTTACTTAATATCCTAATGATTTTTTTCATTAGCTGTTGCTACAAATATGCAATATATAATATACCCATGCTACTTGGTCCCATGCTAAGACAAATAGTAAGGATTGAAAATAAAATAAAATAAAATAAAATAAATTCACTAAACTTTAAAAAAAAAAAAAAAAAAAAAAAAAAAAAGCATCCCAGCAAAATGACATTTGACTGAAGCAGTCTGAATCACATGTGATGAGAGATACTCTCTTGATGACTGAATCACTGATGGAGTGCTGTAGCTGCTGTACCTTGATGTGGTCGGCCAGCTGTATGGTGCAGTCCTCAGGCTGATCCGACAGATGAACGCTGTACAGTTGCTGCAAGAATCAACATTCACACATATTGTGTTGGTCCCACGCTACATCACATCAATGATATGCTACACTACTGCTAATAGACTCTTCACAAATGTTTTGAAGGACTGGCTGTGTGTGCGTTTGCGCACCTGGTAGTATTTGATGGCTTTGGTGAGCGGCTCCACCTGCACAGTCTCATCCAGCTGATCTTTATGAAGCAGATCAATGAGGAAGTCCAGCGATCGCTCGTGAACGCTCATCTCAGAATACAGCGTCCCCATGCGCTTATACACCTCCACACCGCACTGACTCAGAGCTCTGACACACACACGGATGGCAAATTATTATGAATAGAAGACAATAGTGTTGTTATTCAGCTCAGTTCAGTTCAGTAATGTATAATGTAGAGATCAGCGGTGATGACGTACAGCTCGTATTTGTGCAGCGTGGCCTGCAGCAGCGTCAGAGAATAAACCAGACCGGACGCGAAGCTCAGCTGCTCTCCGGCGGCTCCTCGCAGTCCAGTGCGCTCCAGCGAGCCCCCGTTCAGATCGAACTTCTCCTGCGCCTGTTTGCTGATCAGCTCCGCCTGCGGGACACACACCGCTCAGAACCGCTCAGTTCGTTTGAAGAATGCCAAAACGGCAGTAGTTTGTAATAGTAAGTTCACCGTTAAAATGTATTTATATTAATGTGGATGACACCTGATGCACGTATTTCACTGACATCAACAGCAAATACATGAATCATGAACAGTCTCCTAAAAGCAGTGATGTCACTGTAATATTTGCTTAATAAATTGATTGGTTCTTTTTTCTTTAGACAAAGGAGGCGCAGAAGCCATATTTTGCTGATTCTTGTGTGCAGCTCTACTCATGAAATATCACGATTACCATATATGCATTTTCTTTTCATTTTCATGCACTCTTCCTGCTATTTCAGAGTTAAATTCTAGCACTGTAAGCATTTTAAGGAGTCTGCAGTAATTCTGCCAATCAGCATTATTTTAGTGTGTTTTACAGTATATACACTACTACAGTTATTAATATTTTGAATTAGCTTTTATTTGCATAATTTCAGTTTATTTTGATCATAGTTCCCTTATTTTTTAGTAACTGTGTTGTGTGCTTTTGTCGTATTTATTACATCTGTGTGTGTTTTTTTTTTATATTATTATTTAGGTGAAATTTATTTTCATTTTCTTTTTAGCTTCAGTTCAATTACAGTTTTATTTCCAATTTGTAATTTTAGTGCATATTTAAATATTACTATTTAGGTTTAATTTATTTTTATTTCTGTTTTAGTTTTTGTTCATTTTCAGTTTATATTTGTACTACTTATGGTTTAACATATTTTATTATTTTCGTTTTAGTTTTTGTTCAGTTTAAGTTCTTAATTATTTCTAGTTCAGTGTTTCAATTTTAGTGCTTCATCTTAAATATATTTCCATCTAATATTTCCATTTTATCTTATTTCGGCAAAAATGTTTTGGTCTGAAGCCAATACTAATATTAAAGGTGCTGTAAGCAATGTTTTTAAGGAACAATATCCAGAAAATGATCTTAAATCCTAACAGATCTCACAGAAATAACTGTCCTAAAGTATGACGTCGATTTCTCCAGTAAAACAGTGTCAGACTGTTTGTTTGCGTATTGTGATAGAAACCTTGCAGATGAGTCTGGGGATGAGGAGCAGCACTAGGATGCAGTCGTGGTCTCCTCCGTGTCTCAGGAAGGACTCGGGCATGAAGGATGTCAGCAGAGACACCTGGCGGTTCGCTTGATTTACCTCCATCTTACGGAGCTCCATCTCGATGGCCTGCAAACACACACGCACACACACGCCTGTAGTGCTCGTTCATGGTGCATTTCGCGGTTCAGGTGAAATGAAGGCTAACTGTACCTTAGCGTAAGCTTTGGTCTCAGCAAACTTGATCTTGAAGTCAAAGAGTTCGGCGGCCGGCTGCTGCACCTGCTCAGCGGAGCTGCTCTGCTGATTGGTCAGCTCTCGGTTCACTTCCTGTTCATGCAGCAGAGAAAACATCAACTTTACAACAGTGAAATACGAGTTTAATCATATTTCATGTAAACACTGGCAGTAGGTTTACCACTTATGAGAAAACACCATAATTAAATTTTTTACACAGTTGTTTTTTTTTTCTAAATATGATCTACATTTAAATAAAAAATAGTTTACAAAAAAAATATTTAAAATGTTTAAACCCAGTGAGTGACTGTAAAATCAAACCATCTTAATTAAGTTAGTGTGATCACTTTAACAAATGAGTTAGAACTGTGTTTTGCATATTGTAAAAACATGTATAAAACTTTGTCACCTTTAGTTTTACAATATATAATATTCTTTAAAATTTAATATTATTTTGATCAACACTGACTTCAGCATAATTACAATATTTTTTTTACATAGAAAATTGCATGAGTACACACACACACACATAAATACTCACACATATACATATATATATATATATATATACATACATATATATATATATATATATATATATATATTTTTTTTTTTTTTTTTTTTTTTATTTACAGTTAAAAAATTGAACTGATGTGTAATAACTGTAAACTCATACAAGCTAAAAGATTATTGTGATGACTTTAATAAATATTTTATAGAATTAGATTATAGTTTGGGTTGTTTTCAGCTCAGTTGGTTCATTTTTTGGCGAAGACTGTAATTTCTGTGCATCACTAGAACAAAAACAGATCTATTCAAGTCAACTCTGTTTGCATGCATTTCATTTTGCTGCTTCTCAAACAAGCTGAGCATCTGCATCTCCCTTAGTTTTTAGTCGCATCTCACTGAGTTCTCCCGTGTGTCTCACTGACCTGCAGGTGAGTGGTGAGCTCTCTGTATTTGCTGATGGTCTGCTGATAATCGGCCACCGTCTCCTGCGCCGCTTCCACTCTCTTCTGAGCCTCTCGGACTCGAGCTCCGGCCAGATCCAGCTGCTCACGCAGCTCCAGCTCCGTCTCACGCGCGTTCTCCTGCAGCTCGTCGTTCATCTCGTTTATCGCTTCCTGAACAACATCAGAGAATGAAAAACCATGTTTACAATCAGCATTCGCCCATCATGACTCAGGCCAAAACAAAGCACTTTATAAGGCATCGTAATTAAACTGCCTGCTCTTGTGTTAAAAATGCAGCTACAATAACTAAAATGTGTGTGTGTGTGTCTCACCAGGTCACTGACGGTCTCTCTGAGTTCTCGCACTTTCTCTTCCAGATCCAAATTTCTCTCCGTCAGTGTCTCCACCATCTCCTCAGCTCCTAAAGCTGCGTCCACCTGAAAACATACACACACAGAAACAATTTTCTCTCAGAAACTGCTAGTAAATTTTTACAAACAATTACAAAGAAACGGCAAGTTACACATCAAAACATTATTTTTAGTGCCTCCTATCAAGTAAAACGCAATAAGCTTTGTGCTTTAATATTTTGATATGAAAGACATACTCTGTCAACTTAATAACAAAATTCATCAAATAAATGTGGTTTTGTGGCTGATGTAACAGATCAGTGAAGCGGTCCTCTTTTCCTCTTTAGTTACAGTCATGTCTCATGTAATCCATCAATCAGTATTTCAGCTGTAGAAAGATGTCAATAAAACAACTTGTGATCAATAATGTCAAATGACCATAACCTCAATAGTCCGCTAGAAAAACAAAAAAAAATGATAAATATATGCACGACATTACATATTTATTATATTTTTACTAGGGCTGTCAAACGATCAATTGCAATTATTTGCATCCAAAATAAACATTTGATGTGTGAATACTGTGTATATTTATTATGTATATACAAATACACACACTTGCATGTATATATTCAAGAAAAATATGTTAGATTTATATTTAAATAATTTTTATATGCATGTATAATTGCAATAATATATAGATAAATATATAAGGACAAAATATTTTTAAAATGTATACACATGTACGTGCATGTATTTATAAATACATTATAATCACACACAGTATTTACATATATATTATATATTTTTTGGGATGCGATCACTAAAATATTATTATAATAAACTTGTATTATATATTGTTATTACAAAACTGCCTTTGTGTACAAATCACTTTAATATTAGTAATATTAGCAATGTACCAACTGACAGTTTATTGTACTGCTTCAGCTGAAAGACCGTTTTTCCTTGAAAAAAATGGACACGTATGTACCTGATTCAATATCAATATCAAACTGAATTGAATCGAGATTGAAATCCTACTGAATTGCAACTGTTTATATATGTCTGCTCATGAGATGATGAACACATGTTACTTGAACTGACCTGCTCCTTGAGCTCATCTATCGTGGCTTCAGCCTGCTTCATCTCTTCCTGCAGCTTCTCCTTCTGGGCTCTCAGAGTCTCCAGCTCAGTGTTCTTCTTCTCCATCTGTTTCTGGAGCTTCACGTGCTCCTGCTTCTCAGACGATGACAAATCCCTCATCCTGAACACGAACACACAGATACTGAGCAAACCTCAGGAACATGCAGAAGAACACAGATGTGTATGCGAGCGCTTTACCTGACAAGAGCTTCCTTCAGACGTCCGTTCTGCTCCTCCAGCTGTTTGACGTGGTAGCTGGACGCCGCTCCGTCTGAACCTGAAACGACACAGACAGACAGACAGTCAGACATCACTCCGCCATACAGCATCTGCGCACGAGCACGTGGGTGTTGGATCGTACCCTTCTCCTCAATCTCGTGTTTGAGGATCTCCAGGTCCATGGTCAGCTCCTCCACCTTCTCCTTCAGACTTTCCACCTCCTGCTGCAGAGACTCGGCCCGCTCCTCTGCCATCTCTTTGTCCAGCGTGGCCATCTCGATGGCGTCCGCCGTGTCTGCCATCTCCTCCATGTAACGGTCTTTGGCCTCCAGAGCCTCACGTGCCTCCTGCGATTGAAGAGCAGAGGAGCTTTAGTTTGATCAGGTGATTCTCTGAAGAGTTTCACTTCTTTGTCAAACTTACAACTGAACGACATTCACACAATACTCACAGTTTAAAGTAGTTAAAACAGCCAAACCACTTGTTTGTAGTTAGCTACACTACAGGCTACTAAAACAATACTAAAGCGATTAAAGAGAGCAATATCTATTTAATTGTCAAACGGGCACTACATAGCACTTGCACTTGAAGCTAATCTGAACATTAAAGCTGCTTTTTGAGATCATCTCTCCACGAAATCCGTTTTATTTTGTTTCCACAACCATTTTATTTTTTCACCAGTTAGATAAAGTAAATTTTGGTCAAATAACATTTTAATGGTTAAATTAAATTTTGCAATCAAAACATGTCTAATTAACTGAAATCATGGAGCCTTTTAACAATTTAAAAACAACTTATATAGTTTATTTACTCAATTTATTTACATATTTAATTAACCAATTTACTTTTTCTGGATGCCATTTTAATGGTTATCGGCAAAAAGCATGTCTAATTAACTGAAATCATGAAACTTGAATAACCTGTGGTTAATATGTATAAATGTTATCAAAAATGACATTTTCAAAGCACTATGAAATCCGTTTTATTCCTTAAATTCAATTTTATTTTTTCTAAACTGTTTTCTCTTCAATTTTTTCTAGATTCTGTTGTAATGGTTAAATTCTAGCAATCAAAAAGCAGGGATAATTATCATTTTTAGGATCCTATGAAATCAGTTTAATTTTTTCTAAAAATTGATTTTTTCCCCCCAAATTCTTTTTCCTGTTGATTTTAACTGATCTGAATTCCATTTAATGGTTACATTAATTTTTTTAGCAGTCAAAATGCATGTCTAATTAATTAAAATCATGGAACTTATACAATTTATTGCAATTTAAATTTAAATTACATTTTAGTGCCGTATAAAATATGTTTTACTTTTTCTGGAATTTCTTTTAATATTTTTATTACATTTTAACAATCAAAAGGCATGTCTAATCATAAAACTTTAATTTATTAAAAAAAAAATTAACTTAAACTTAATCAATTTTTTCAGACACTGTTTAAATTTTTCTTTTGATTTATTACTCCAAAATTTGCTAAATTCTGCGCCATTCCGTGTTATACTCTAAATTTTACTTTTATGACTGGATTCAACGATTCTGTCTGTTTTCCACATGACTCATAGGCTCTATGAGGGACTGATCTGAGTCTTTTCTAAATGTTCTGTCCCCAGTACCTTCTTGGCCTCTTTGAGCTGCTTCTGCAGGTCGTTCTGCTGCTCCTGCATCTTGCTCTTCCACTCCTGCAGCTGCTCCAGCTGGATCTTGTGCTTTTCCATCTCCTTCAGTTTGGCTTTATCCTCCGAGCGCTTCATCCGCAGCGTCTCCAACTTCTCCTCCAGATCCTTCACTTGAGCCCGGAGACTCTCCTCTTCCTACAAAATCACACACAAACATTTACAACTTCCATGACTTCCAAACAACAGAAGAAAAAACATCCTTGAACCACACTGCACATTTCTGAAATTTTGGAACTGCGCAGATCATGCATTAGTTGCAGTGAAACTCATATTTGCACATTTCATGTAATATGACAGAAAATGCCAAGGGAGGATCCTGTGTAATGAAGGTCAAAGGTCGCTGACCTTGCTCGGGGTGGCAGGAGGAGGTGCACTGGGTGTGCCGCTGGGCTGCGGTACGACAGGAGCTCCCAGTGAAATCTGGGGAGATGCTGTGGACTCATTCTCTGCCAACACTGACTCTGAAAGTCCTGAACCTCCAACAGAGGGACGACCGGCCTGCAGACAAACAGACAAAGTTACTCTCAAGTGGATAACTTTCTTATTTCATGAACTGCGGAAGTCCAATGTCAACCACGTGTCAATCACGTCTGACCCCTGACCCCAGCAGACGCAGTGCTCACCAAACCCCTGACAACAGTGCACTTCAGTGACTGTTCTGTAATGTCACTAACCCAGTTCACACCTGCTATGAAATCCATCTCAAACGTCTGTCGAATGACACAAAACACATCATTTGCATCACCTGGCAGACTCTTGACAGATCCAGGGCATTTGCTAAATAGTTCAGCCAAAAATTTAAATTTAATGAAAATGTCCTCATCATCAGGTCATCTAAGATTAGGATGAGTTTGTTTGTTCATCAGATTTGTAGAAATGTGTCATTCCATCACTTGCTTATCAATGGATCCTCTGCAGTGAATGGGTGCCGTCAAAATGAGAGTCTAAACAGCGGATAAAAACATCACAATAATCCACAAGTAATCCACACCACTCCAGTCCATCAGTTAACATCTTGAGAAGACAAAAGCTGAAACAAATCCATTAAGACGTTTTTTTACGTATATGAGTCCATAATCCATAATAATGCTTCCTCCAGTAAAAAAGTCCATCTCCAGTTGTATCTCACATCTATTTTGGCTTGTAAACGGTGCTTGATCTGTGCATATTTCTCTCCTGATTCAGACCAGACCACGTTTTCACTGGAGGAAAAATTATTATGGATTTTGTCTTCTCAAGATGTGAACTTGATGGACTGGAGTGGTGTGGATTACTTGTGGATTATTGTGATGTTTTTATCAGCTGTTTGGACTCTTATTCTGACGGCACCCATTCACTGCAGAGGATCCATTGGTGAGACAGTGATGGAATGACAAATTTCTACAAATCTGAAAAAGAAACAAAGTCATCTACTATCTTAGATAGTCTGAGGGTGAGCACATTTTCAGCACATTTCAATTTTCTGATGAAATATTTGACAACTACTGAGTCCAGTTGATAATAGCAGCTGTAAATTGGGTCGTGACAGTGTGATTGTTGGTGAAGATCTCCAGAAGCAGGTGATTCCACCTCAGTGAGGGTTTGGGTGAGATCTGGAACGTACCATGATGAGAGAGGGGAGGGAGCTGGAGCTGGACAGACGGCCGGGTGTGGGCCACTGTTACGCACAACAAACAACATCACATATCAACCCCATGCTCGCTTACTGTCTCCATTCAGAGACCAACATGTAAAATTACACAAATGCTCGTTTAAATAAAAACACCAGGTGCCAGTGAGCTAGACGACCTCAGATGATCTAATCATCTAGTCAAGCAGCCTCACAGTGATAAACAGGAAAATAACCGTGTTGATGTCGCAAAATTCAACAACGAATTCACTTTCAGCTGTAAAGCAGCTCTACAGAAGTCAACAGAGTCATTATTTACATCAATTCAGATTCAGTGTTGTTTCAATTTACTTTAATAACAATATCAATTATGCAAAATCGGTCAATTATGAAACAAATGCAATTCAGCTATAAAGCAGCTCTACAGAAGAGTGTCATTATTCAGCTCAAGTCAGTTTATGTTTGTTCTCATCTACGAATTAATGCTAATAGGAGGCAGAGTTCGGATGGGAATACTAGCTCATGAACACACAAACCATCAGAGTCTCATTTACATGAATGCATCCATAGTATGTGAAAAATGTTCCAAACAATACTGTTACATTAGGTTGCATGTTTAATTTTGTGACCTCCAATTTTAATCTCAAACAGTAAAAACAGTATTCCATTCCGAACTAGGCCCTACATTGGCCCAGACATTTCCCAGAATGCTTTGCTGCAGTGTTCAGGCTCACCTTGGTACTACGGCGCATTGGAGGCTGAGGGAGGAGCACAACACACACGCAGGGGAATACAGAGAAAAGAGGGCAAAGTTGAAGGGATTGCAAAGAGAAAACAAGCAGGAAAGAGATTTTAACAGAGAAAGAGAAACACGGCATGAACGGATTGAGGGACAGAGGAACAAATGCTGAGGATCTGCAGAAACGAAACATTTTCCTTAAAAAAAGCATCAAGAAATCAACATTATCCCATAACCACAAAAGTATGGAAGCTTGTATATAGAAGTTAATTGCAACTTTATAGTTTATACCTTACAATTTTTCTCAGCACTAGGAGATATAAACTTAAAATTATATTAACAGAATTGTAAGATATAAACTCAGAATTGCGAAATAAAAAGTTGCAATTACCTGTTCTTTTTCAGAAATGCCAGAAATGGGAAGTCACTGAAATGAACTTCAACATGGGGAACGTTGCCGGGCGATTTATTGATTACTCACTATATACCGTATGTTATGCATTATGCACTATTGTGAATATTATGATTATTTTTATGTCTTTTTTATTTGTCCATCAGGTTTCCTAATGTATAAAATATATATTGAAATAGTGGTTCCTGTGACTGAAGGGACAAAAAAACAAGCATTTCTGCACCAATAAGGATTAAATGATGCATTTCAGAGCTGCAGGATTTCCTGATCTCAGTTTTTAATTTGAATTATGCTGCTCTATTTCATTTAAAACCTTCACATTTTGTTCTGTTTATCCAGGCTTTAAAGTTTAGAGCAACTAAATTATTATTAGATGAATCTTGATTTAACCCATGTTTACGTCCGAACCTTATCGGTGCGGCACAGCCTGGGTATGTTTTCCACATGCTGAATTCATCTGAAGGACATCTGTTCATCTGGATGTTGTCATGTGACGCCTCAGACAAGTGACAATCAAACTATCTGAATATTTAAGATCTTTATCATTAATCAACCCACATCGTTTCTGACCGTGGTGACATGCGAAACAAACAATAAGATGAAATGCGATACACGTGAGATCATGCAGACATTCGGTGCGTGGGTGTCTCAATCCGATGTTGGTATGGAAACTGCACCACAGAAGTGAAAAACACCAAAACAGACAGGCAAAAACTAAAAGACAATGGGCAAAATGACCAAAAAAACCTCTCTAAAATAAAGAGTGAAAGTAAACATAATTGTGCAATGTAGTGTTCGGACACATGAATTGAAGCCAAAGATCACTGATGTACCTTCTTTGCTGTTGGAGTCTTTTCATCATGTTTGCAAAAACAGCCAAACACACATAAAAACCTTCAGTTTCATCTTACATGCAGTATTTATATGAACGATCCAGACTAACCAGTTGAACAAAAAACATTTTAACATTCCTTATTTTCATTTTCACACATTTCAAAATACCCATGGCCATATATTTTTTGCAGCTCATATTTTTCTTTTTGTTAATTAAAATAAAGTTGAAATAAAAAATAGAAATATTAGACCAAAAAAAAAACTTACTTTAATTAGTTGCAAATGCAACATTTCTATTAACTCTTAAAATAAAATAAAAAATAATAAGCCTAAATAGTAATATTTAAATAAATGAAGAAATAAACAAACAAAAAAATAAATTATAAAAGCACAAAAGTAAAAACTAAAAATCAAAGGAAAATAAAAACATTAACCTACTATAATAATAATATATAAATGACTAACAACACTGGTCCATACCTGCTTAACAGCTTTTGGTGTCTCCTGGACTTCTGTAATATTGAACAGAAAGACAACAAATGCATCATTTGGCTGGTTAAACAACACACGCCATCTTCCTTAGCAGGAATATGATGAAGGAATCTGAGATGTTCTTACCTTTCTTGAGCAGTTTAGACACACCTGAGTCAGGTGTTTCTGGAGACGTTGCAGAGCTGCCCCCTTCATCGATGAGCTGGATCTGAACAAAAGAAACGAAGAGATGCATAACTAGGTCTGTCTGAGTGATTCACACTTTTGTTCAGGCGACAAATGCTGTCAGCATTTCTCACAGTTTCCTGTGAGAAAGTTCACAGGCCGTAATATTAGGATAAAGAGGTTTAGATGAATGGAAATCCTGCAATCACATGACTACGACTGGTTTATTCAGCCCATCCCTACCGGCCCTGAATGACCTAACATGCACCGGTGCTGATCATACACGCTGGCTTCAGCTCAGGTTTGGGAGCCAATGGCAGTTCCTCACACAAAGCTGAGAGATGATTTCAGAAGATGTGGAATATACTGCATGAGTCGTTTGGGCTTGTGCTGTTTTGTTCTTTACTTCATGGCTGTTGTCATTATGGTGAGACGCTACAGGCAACAACACTTTTTCATGCACCGGTCACTTTAGAAATGTTAGTGTATTTTGCTTTTCACAATTTCTGCTTTGTCCAAAATACAGATTTAATGGTTCATTACACTTCAAATACAACACATATCTATAAAGGTGGTTTTCTCAAAATGAGTTTGTATCTCCACTTCAGCAGCGCTTCCACACACCAAACTTTGCAGATTTTTTTAATAACATTTTATTCCTAAAACATGGTGAAAATGTTTGTTTTCTGTCTGTTGACATTTAAGGAGTCTTTAACTCTAATGTCAACAAAACCAAACAAGAATTTTCAACCTGGTTTTATGGTCTAGAAATACATGCAAATGACAACATATAAAAACAGATAGTGTTATTTAAATAACATTTCAGGAAACTTGTCATGCAAAACAACTATTATTAATGATTATTAAACTAGGACAGTATGATTATGTCATCATTATATAATTTTTTTAAACTGGTGGTGCCTTAAGTGTTGTTGTATGGAGAAAGAGCTGAGTAAAGTCGTTTACGTTATATATTATAATTGATACATCTCTGACTCTCACCTGAGACTGTCTGACGAATATCCCATGATTCTCCTCACAGGTGAAGTAACGTTTTCCCTGCACCGTTCCGTCGTTCTTCCCTTTGGGTTCATCCAGAATCACACCCACCCATTTCCCAGAGGCGAACAGGGTGGCGCCGATATACGCCACGGTCCCGCGCTGCCCTTTACCGATGACCTCAACCAGCGAGCCCACCTTCACGGGCTTACCGCCTCCGTCTGAACTCATCCTGCTGATCACACTGCTCTGCAGCTGAGACACAAACACACCATATATCACACAACAGGCCTGATCCAGCAATATACCATACTTAAAATAAAATAAATACACACAAAATAAATACAAAAAAATAAATAAATAAAAATAAATAAAACTATATATATATTTTTTTTTTTTTTTTCTAAAGCACCATTTCTTATTTTCATTTACAATGTTTCATTTCAAAGCGATATTAAAAAAAAAAAAAAAAAAAAAAAAAATATTAAAAATTAAAAAAAAGGGGGGGGGGGACCCACACCTAGTTTTAATTGGTCCTAACCCCAGATAATTACTACAACTTTAATGAAAATTTAAATGACAACAAAAACAGAAACAAAAAAAAAAAGAATCAAAAATATGAATAAAAATTAGAATAGTATCACAAATAAACTGAAATAAAACAAATGTCATCTAGTTGCAACATTTCTCATTTTTACCTTAACTTGAAATTAGTAGAACTAAAACTGAATAAATAATAATAAAAAAAAACTATAGACATTAAAAATATAATAAAAATAGCAAAAACACAACACAATTACTAAATCTTTAACTGAAATTAAAATAAAAAAGGAAAATAAAAAAATCAAAACTAATTTAAAATGTACGAAAAACTATAATGGTATGACAAAGAAAATACGCTTTTTAATTTCAGTTATTATTGGTTTTGTCTTTTGAACAAACAGCCGTTCGCTCCTCTCTGATATTGTGTTTTGTGGTGAACGGGGTGAGGCTGCAGGAACAGTCATGTGCTTTTCCAAACAAACGGATCTCTGTTGAGAAAACGGCGAGTGACAACACCAACCTGATCACCACAGACCCGGAGCTCAACATCACATGCTCAAAAACACACGTCCCGCTGAGCTGAGCTCTCTAAACCTGCTGTAAGTGTGACAACTACGGTGCAGGAAAACAGAAGAGCCAGGGAGAAGCGAGGAGATGAATTCAGTGCTCGAGCTTCACCTCTACTGGACCACAGTGTTTCACGAGGTTTAACGTCTTCCAGAGACCAACAGCAGCTCAAACCCACATGTGAAGAAACGACAGTGACCGCGACTGATGCACATCTTCAACTTACAAACATGGTGAGCTGCGTCTAATAAAGCTCAATATTTTACATTACAGCGAAGATCATACAAATTACGTTAATAACATGATGAATAAGTGAAATCTGCATTTGGCAAGGTGTCAAATTGAATTACTACTGCAATTTATGAGCCATACATGATAAGTGATTTCACACTCACCCGAGGAGTGCATGAATTCCTCCTTGCCATAGACATGTTTGCTGTAATTTCTCTGGATTTTCAAGAGCAAACACTTTGCCATCTGCGTGAGAGCCGTATCACTGATGTTTACAGAGTCAACTACTGAGTGCACTAGATATACTGTCATATGACCAATGCCAACGGCAAAAACATGACACAGCTGAACCGCATCTGCTCTAGAACCCTAGAGAGCTGCCCACCTTCACAACATTTTCAGGCAGGAGTCAGTATAATTTAGTTTAACATTTTTGTTTGTTCTTCAGTCATTCCTCCTTCAACATATTACATATCAGCTCCATGCAAAGTGATCTATATTTGGTTTTCAACCCAACAGTTTACTCATGGAGCCACATTGAGACCCCCATATCTCTGGAAATGAACCATATATTCCTTAAAAATGAAAAACCAAAAGAAAATTTGTTAAAAACCATGACATATCTTCAATGCATTTACTCTTCTAATCATTTTTTTTGGGTCATTTTGACCCCCCTCTACAAAATAATGGATTCCTCAGTATATATATTCATGCATAATTTATGTTTGTCTTTCTTCAGAACAAATAACCAAAATCAAAAAATGTGGCCAGGGAAGACTCTCAAATTGGGCTGATTTAACACAGCATGACCCCAATATGTATTAACATAAATATTTATGTATTTAGGTAGTAAGAACACATATGATGTACAAAAAATTCTGTTTTATCGGCAGATCATAGAGGTACGAGCATTTAGGAGAAGCTTAATAATTATAAAGGTTTACATACGTCACTGTGGAGCACAAAGCCAGTCTTAAGTAGTATGGGTATATTTGTAGTCATAGCCAACAATACATGGTATGGGTCAAAATTATTCATATTTCTTTTATGCCAAAAATCATTAAGGATGTAGATAAAGATATGTTGCACGTTCACTACTGTAAATAAATCAAAACGTAATTTTTGATTAGTAATATGCATTCCTAAGAACTTCATTAGGACAACTTTATGGGTGATTTTCTCAAAATTTTGATTTTTTGCACCCTCAGACTCCTGATTCTCAAATAGCTGCATCTTAGCCAAATATTGTCCTGTCCTAACAAACCATACATCAGTGGAAAGCTTATTTATTCAGCTTTCATAAAGACCCTTATGACTGATTTTGTGGTGCAGGGTCACAAATGATTCTGGTTTGGGGAAAGAATGAGATTTTCATTCTGAAGCCTACACTACAATCACTGTGCTAACTAGTGAAAGAATTAGTATCTCTAGTATCTCTGAAAACACATTTTGCGCTAAACTTAATTTTTGAAGCACTAATATTGAGTGACAAAACAACACAGACACAATCAGATCGTCCCGTTCGCAGGCAGACAAACCTGTCCACGTGTAAACACAACAATATCCATAAGTCACCAACACCCGACCGACAGACTGTGAGTCAGTTATCATTTAGCATTAGCTGTGATGCTAACCGGCCGGGTTTAAGGAAAACATCATGTTTTGTGTCTCAGACGCGAAGGAGAGTCGACAGTATTCAGTGGAAAGACATTACGCGTGTTAAATACCTCAGTACATGTAAATGTGTTAATATACTGATGTTTTTTCTGTTTATTCTCTGTGCGGTAATGTAAACCAGGCGCTAGTGTTTCCTCGGCAACCGCTGCTGTTGTCAGGGAAACGAGCGGTTTAACCGCGCTCTTACCTGTAGATGAGAGCTCTAACTGACAGCTGCTGAACGCGAACGGGCTGCCGTTTGTAAAGTTTGCAGATTAGAAGCGCTCGTTCACAATGAACGCAGGACAGCAGCGCTCCGCTCACCGGACACCGTACAACATTTCACTCAGGGAGGAACAGCCACTCGGGGTCACTTCCTGATGGCATCACGTGATGCTCAGCGACGGCTCGGATTGGTCCGATGGCTCCGCTGTCCGGGCACAGAGAGCCGTGATCGAAAAAAGGCACGGATATCTTTTTTTTTTAATAACTTTACATTTAATAAGGCACGTGTGTAATACATTTTGTGTCTCGCTATATATATATATATATATATATATATATATATATATATATAAAACGATGTATGATTCATCTAAACGGTCAAGTGTTTTGGCGTTGGCTGCAGAGTCCAGACATTTCCGGTTAGTTAGACGTGGATCGGGACAATGACGTCATACGAAGCGGCTTCCAGTATTAAAAAATGATACTTTTTTTTTTTTTATCTCAAGAGAGTATGGGAATTATTTGATGAACTGCTGCTTGTCAGTGTTTTCTGTTTCATTTTTAGGTGTATTTATTATTACTTTTACATTTTAAAATTATATTTATTTAAAATATTTACTTTAGATATAATGTATTGATTTTATTTTCTCATTATTTGTTCTTTTGTTTTGTGAGTTATTTGTTCAGTGTTCTCCTGAAGATGTTTGCACAGTTTCTTTATTTTTTTATTTTTTAAAAAAGTTGTTTATTGTTGTTATTATTATTTTGTATCATTTTTGTATTTATTATGTCAGTTGTCACGAAATACAACATTTTATTTAGTATTTTTTTCCAGTTACACTTTATCATAGGCAATAATGACACAGCAGAAACACAGAACAGTTCACAGCAAAATAAATCAGATTTTACCTGAACTGTGAATGTTTTGTATTGAATGCGATTAAAAAAATGTCTTCCTCAAAATAATGTCAAGAAACGTGCTTCTATTGAGCTGTCCTCATGAATAACGAGCAAAGACAACATTCAAGGCGAAAACACTAACAAGTGACTCGTATGAGTCGACTCTTTTTAGAGAACAGTGAATCAAAATATACAGAATCTGTTTTACTGGATTGAGGTTGGTATCATTATTTGTAATGTGTACATAATATGTGTTTTAAAATGGAGATTTATATATCATCCGAAAGCGGAATAAAATAAGCCTTCCACTGATGTATGGTTTGTTAAGAAAGGACAATATCTGGTCGAGATACAACTTTTTAAAAAGCTGGAGTCTGAAGATACCAGAAATTCGAAATATAGAGAAAATCGCCTTTGAGTTGTCCAGATGAAGTTCTTAGGAATGCGTATTACTAGTCAAAACATTATGTTTTCATATAAAATTCACAAAACATCTTCATGGAACATGATTTTTGCTTAATCGATAATTCGGACCCATACAATGTACTTTTGGCTATTGCTACAAATATACCCGTGCTCCTTAAAACTGGTTTTGTGCTCCAGGGTCACGTACGCAAAGCTGCTAATGTTAAAGTTGGTAGGTTCTGCAGGTTTAGTTCGTGTGGTGTTTGTCTCGATCAGCAGAGGGCGCTGCTCGATTCAGCAGTCCCAATATTCGCGTTTGTCTGTGTAGTTCACACTCTCACACTCTTTGCTTTTTAATAGAATGCTCAAAAACAGTATACAGATAGTACAACAACCACCGACAAAAATGGACAATATCAGCAAAACAAAATAAAATAAAATAAATAGAGAAGGGGGTGTTTAACACATTAAAAATAAAAAAAGCAAAATTGAAACTTACATGTCAGTAGGAAAAGAGTTACAAACAGATGATGTTTTTAGAGCTTTTTTGTTTTTAGACAGCTGGATCAATGAAAGCCATTGGTCAAATTCTTTTATGAAAACAAAATATAAAGGTCTGGAGTCTGAGTATTTGCATCTGTGGATGTGGAATTTAGCAAGACGCAAAATCAAATTCACTACATCAAACAGTTTTCTTTCAGACTGATATTCTGAACTATATTCTTTCAATATGCGATGGGATAGACCCCATGGAAAACTCTTTTGGAGAAACAGGAAATGTATGAGAATAATAACCATTGAGAGTTAATTAACTGATCAACAGAATGTTTTTATCAAACCAGTTTTTAAATAATAATAAAAAAATCTGTTGGGTGAAAACTTGTGCTTGAATATCAGTGACCAAGCCAAGAGAACCTGCCTGTGAAAAGCAGATAATGCAGCTGGTAGTTTATCAATTTTATAGTTACACATGAGAAGAACATCAAGTCCACCAAATTGAGAGAAATAAATATAACTGGGAATAAAGTTCCACAAAGAGACTGGGTTCTTTCTAAACTGTTTAAGCCAATTGATCTTAAAGGTGTGAAGTACTGAAATCCAAAAACTTTAGACCACCTTTCTCACATGTGTCCATTACAACAGATTTTCTAATCTGTAATGTATCGAATGTTTCCATAAAACTGGTCAATATTTTTACCTAGTTTTGGGTCCAGAGGAACAGGCCGAGCAGTGTAAATAAGCCTTGAAAGGCTGCCTTTGTGAGAAGCACCCTTCCTCTTAATGACAGATCCCTTTGTAGCCATTGGTTAAATCGTTTCTGTGTTTTTTCAATAAGGGGTTGGAAATTGAGAGTGCATCTTTCTTTCTGATCCTTAATAATTAAAGCACCTAAGTAACAGGGACAAAGGATTTGTTACAGTCCTTTTGAATATTTAAAGACAATCTATCAATCAGTAATATTTATTGCAAGTGGAATCTGCATATCATCTTTAAGAAAAAGGGTTGTGTCGTCAGCAAGCTGACTTATGACCACCTCTCTTTCTGCAATAGCCACCCCCTTTCAGACCGCTGGCCTTTATACTTGCGGTCTTTGCACCTGACCACTTGACCACCTATATGATGTATTTCCTGTATTTGGCCCAAGTGTTCAAGTGAGGATGAAGACCAAAAGGGTGTGTCAAAATTTTTATTACCTGATGGGACACACATATAGTGTTGTGAAAATGCAAAATGCAAAAACGTTTTTTTTTTTTTTTTGAGTTTTATTTTAATTTTCAATACATTGTATTTTAAAATCAACGTCTAAGTGTCTGTTCAGTATAGTCCCTATAACAGATGGCTCAACTTAATTTGTGGTGCTTCTAATTAAGTGATAAAAAGCAGTTGCAAATGTTGTACTAAATAAATATCACCAGTACTCATCTTTGCACCAATAATACGTGCAACGCTTTGTGTTTCTACCAAATTAGATGTGATATCTAAGTATTATATTAATGTTTAACTTACATTGGAAAGGTTTCTGTGACCTCTCGCGAGATCTTGGCAAAAAGTCTCACGATTTATTTCCAGAACATGATGCATGATGGGATACACTAAGCCTCGAATACTCATTCAAGATATTCAATATTCAAGATAGTGTGCGTTAAGAGCAGTGTTGGGAAGGTTACTTTGGAAATGTAATAGGTTACAGATTACAAGTTACCCCTATTTAAAATGTAGTAAGTAGTGTAACTTTTTATTTACTTTAATAAAGTAATGTAACGTATTACATTTGATTACTTTTGGTCACTTTTCTAAATTTCTAATATTTTCAACTGTTAATCTCTTTGAAACATTTAAATCAGGCCGGGTTAACCTTACATTAGCACTCCGTAACACACTGATTATTGTGACTTTCAAAATCATTCATCACTTGAATTAGGATTATAATAAGTAAGGGATAATATACATCTTTATTTTGTGATAACAACTGGCTGGATGTACATTATCCCGCTTATTACACAGCTCTTGCCACAAAAGTAAATAATTCGACACAAAACACTGATCTGAGTTGAAATATTTGAACACAAAGCTTCCATGAAGAAATCAGATGCTAGCAAGCGGCAAGTTCAAACTAGATGGACATTTAAGGGGTACTGTGCATTGATACCACTTTTATTACACAAAATTTCACCACATAAATAATTGAGTACTAGTATTAACAGTACTAGTTATCTTCTAATCCATTACAGTGTACAAAACAAAATGGAAGCAGCTGCATTCGTATGAAACGAGAGCGAGTCCACGATACCAGGATGACAGAATAAAGAAATTGTACACATAATATTGAATTGAGATTTAATATTTTATTAGCTAACCAAACGCAAAGCTTCCACCAAGAAAAACTATCAAGCGTATAGTGCCGGATGAGTCTGTGTTATTAGCTTTTACTAGTTTTATTAGGGAATAAAATACCTTGGAATGTCATGACTGACCAATCAGAATCAAGCATTCCACAGAGCCGTGTAATATTTTAATTTAAAGCACAGCCGCCACAAATTCAGACTTAACACCTCGTATTTATTTTGAGATCATTCTGAGGTTAAAATACAGATTTAAAATCATAACAAGAAATAGTTTAATAGGTTTTGGAATCAAAAGTTTGCATAGCAGGAAACACTGGCATCTAACAATGCCTTGGAAAAAATAAATCAATTTTAACAAATAAAGCATATGCATAAACCCAAATAGGAAATAAAACAGTTATCGAATAAGCATGTGTCCTAAACTCTTGAAACATTGGTGTCTCATTTTAGAGCAGTCAGTGCAGTCTATGAAAGAAGTCAATTAAATCTGTAAGTGTGGGTGTGAAAAAATTTAAATGTAACCTCCTTTGTAATCATTAACATTTTCAAAGGTAACCGTAATTTAATTACACACTAATTAAAATTAAATTTATTTTGTAATTCAATTAAGTAATTCTGTTACATGTAACTAGTTACTCCCCAACACTGGTTAAGGGCACTGCACTTTGTCATGTTTAAGACCTGGGACAGTGTTGCGCACTTACTTCCTGTCGTGCGCACGCGCTTTCAAGTGGCCAAGACCGCAAGTGTGGGTATTTGGACAAGCAAATGAAATGAAATTTTCTGCCTATTAGATTGTTTTATTAACGTCTACTCTACACCTGCCAACCCTAAACCTAGCCCTGACTGTAATACAAAAACAGTAGTATTGTTGTACATCGTGACAAAAATTACACTAGATTGATGGTGTGATTGATGATTTTTTCTTTTTTTTTTTGATGTGTTCATGCCCAATAGCCCAGGGGTTCTGAACTCGGGCCCGCGAGATCCATTTTCCTGCAGAGTTTAGCTCCAGCCTTGATCAAACTCACCTGCCTGTAACTTTCTAGTGATCCTAAAGACCTTGATGAACTTGTTCAGGTGTGTTTAATTAGGGTTGGAGCTGAACTCTGCAGGAAAATGGATCTCGCGGGCCAGAGTTCAGAACCCCTGATCTAACCTTAGCCCTAATTTTGCCTTCGAAAAATTGGATTACATTGAACAACCACAAAATCATCATCAAATCATCATCATCTCAAAGTAAGACCCGTATAAACCCTCTAATCCATCAAACTTTTTGTCGATTGTCGATGGTTTTTGCGAGGAGGGAAGGTGTGTTTACTTGACGTCTTTCTTTCAGATGTTTAGTTTGTTCTGTCATCTCCTTGCTGATTTTTAGACATCCTGCGTGATCTTAAACGTCTTGTGAAGCTTTCCAATAAGTAGGACCTATAAATTACAGCTTACAGTTGCCTCTCATAAATGTGAGGTAGTACGTGTGTTCTTCATAGGCAAAAAACGTTGTTTAAACTTTAAAAAAAGTGTTTGTAAATTTAAATCTTGAAATGTTAACTTGTAACATAAGTGAAACTTGGATATTTAAGTTGACTTAAAATTACTTACATTGTTAAGTTGAAACAACATTTTTATAGCATATAAGTTATACTGGTAACACTTTCTAATTATATATTGCTTAACTTAAAATGAAATAAAGAAATTTATGAAAGTTCTGAATGTTTAATAATATTATTTTGGAATACTCACTACTGATCTAATAAATTATGTTAATGATAGTGATTTTATTTTTGTTAATGACTATAAAAGTTATTTTAAAGTGTTGTCTGTATATTGTTGGTGATGTCAAGTTGCCTGTTAAAAGTATAATTGTTTACAGGTTCTGCTACTTGTAACTGTACCAAATGATGGAAATAAGCACAAACAATAGCAAAATGAAAGATTAATCAGTTGAGATTCTTTATAGCCGGTGTATGTGGAATATTGCCTGAGAGAATTTATTTCAACATACTATTTAACTAACATGCAAGCTGTTTGTCCTTCAACCAATGACTATAACGTTACCCTGCGCTTTTGCTGCTGCCATTCATCGTGTTTCTCACTGCTGTAATGCATTTCTGCACTTTAACACTTTAACTGAACATTTTGATTCACACAAAGTGACGACAGGACTGAACAGTTTCACGTTTCTCTGCTTCATGCTTTATTTTGTAAACATATCTGACTCTACCATCTCTTAAAATTAGTTTCAACATTATTTTAGTGCCACTGATATTATAGTTTTTTTTTTAAATAGTTAAAATGTTATTAATAAAATATTGAATATTTTGAATAAAAGAAGCATTTTCATTTTAAAATTTTAGTCATTTTGTTGTGTTTTTGTTATTTTTATTATTTTTTGTTATATTAGTTTAATTATTTATATTATTATTAATAATAATAATAATAATATCAATTTTATATTATTAAATGTCTATATGGGTTTTATTATTATTATTATTATTATTATTATTATTTTAGTGTATTGAGGCTTTTCTTTATATTTAACTTGATTTCAGTTCATGTTTATGCTTATTTTATTTCAAGCAGTGAAAATGTTCTTTGTGCTTTTGGTTGTCGGTTTATTTTAAAGCCTGTCGTTTCAGGATTTTAGAATGCTTTAAACTCCCCAAAATCCTGATAAATTTGCAGCCTGTGGATGTAATGAAATATTCTACTTATTATCTTGACATTAATGTTACATTAGTGAAGTTGTTTTACACAATAAATTTTCATAAAGTATTTAGTTCATTTAAAAAATGTGGCTTCAGTTACAGAGGGGAAAGACTGCATGTTGTATTACTGGTAGGGTGATGATTCCCTTGCGTCTTTGACGGTAATTGTGACACCAGATCAAATCTGTAGTCACTGAAAGGTCTTGGCTTCAGGACAGGAGACTTTCAACATCCTGGTCTGACAGGCTGAGGAAAGAATGAAGGAAATTCATATCAATGCGTCAGTGAGAATGAATAGATCATTTATAATAATAATAATAATAATAATAATTTATTTGTATAGCACTTTTCATACATAGAATGCAACTCAAAGTGCTTCACAGGCAAAAAAAAACAAACAAACAAAAAAACATCAGCATGGTACAAATGATTCAACAAATATAAACAAAACATAATAGAATATAATAGAAAATTATAAAAATTAAAGACAACAAAGAAAGAAGAAAAGAAAAATAATAAAGATAAATAAAAAATACACACTATTATGCGCATAGGCAACTTTAAAAAGGTATGTTTTAACACGTTTTTTAAAAATATGAATACTAGTGGACTCTCTTACTTCGTTTGGAAGACAATTCCAAATTTTTGGAGCATAGTGACTAAAAGAAGTACCACCAGATCGCTTAAGATTTACTGTGTAATATGCTAAAAATCCAGCACTAGAAGATCGTAACATTCGTTTAGGATTATATCTTAACAGACAATCAGAGATATAAGAAGGTGCAAGATTATGCAATGCTTTATAAACTAAAATAAGAATCTTATAATCAATCCTTCGGTGCACTGGTAACCAATGTAATTCCATTAAAACCGGTGCGATATGTTCCCGTTTCTTCAATTTCATTAATACTCTAGCTGCTGCATTTTGTATTAATTGCAGCTTAACTATAAAACCCTTAGGTAAACCAGTATACACAGCATTGCAATAATCTAGTCGAGAGAATATAAATGCATGAATTAGTTTCTTAGCATCATTGAGAGATAAAAACAGACGAATCTTGGCAATGTTTCTTAGATGATAGAAACATGTTTTTGTAACTTGGTTAATATGAGACTTAAAACTCAGATCACAGTCCAAAACGATACCCAGATTCTTTACCTCTTTCTTACATTGTATAGCTAAGAAACTCAATTCAGCTTTATTTATGCCAGAAGGGGTTTGTACAATAAAAAAATGAAATGGTGTATTGGTATTGGTATATTGGAAATTGCTAGTAAATTTTACAAGAAAATATATATTTAGTAATCTGGAGCAGTGTTTTCATTTTGCCTTTTTAAACGTGTTCTTTTTAAAAGTGCTTCTGGTTGCACTGGTTGATCAAGCAAGTATTGGTGGTGAAGTTAGTTTAGAAGCCTTGTGTGGTCTCTAGTAACTTTATACTAGAGAGAAACTATACTGTAAATTTGATTTGTCGAAGTCTTTTTCAGTTTTCATAGTTTAAAATTGCATGTGTAATTAAATGTGTTACTTTACATTTCTTTGTAAATGTGAAATTTCTGAGTGAAACTTTTTTCCACAAAATTGTTGTGTGTGTGTGTGTGTGTGTGTGTGTGTGTGTGTATACTGGTTTTCTCTTCAGGAGTTTCAGATTATGTTATCATAACAACTTGTTCATGGTATTTCATTTAGTTTTTCAGCTAATTATTTTAGCTTAGCCTAGTTTCTTTGGTCCATTTCAAGAAAGTGTGTGTGTGTGTGTGTGTGTGTGTTTGTAGTCCTGATCATTGTTTTGCCATGTAACAATAGCTCTGCCTGTTCTCATGTGAACATTCCAACCCACATTCTTCATTTATTTGGAAATCACCATCTTTAGATCTATTTCCTTCTTCCTTATTAGCTGCAATTTTAAAAGGTCCTATGGAATGTAGCTGGACAAATTGTACAAACACTCATTGCTAGGCGACATGACATTGCGAAAAACATTTCCAGAGAGGCGTCACAGAAAATGAAGGGGGGGTGGTGGGGGGAGCAGACCATAAATCTCAAAGTCATAACAAACATAAGTGAAAAAATCATCTCAATGGAAATCCTATAAAAGTCAATCCAATGTGGTTTTACTGGTTTCTTATCTTTTCTTTTTGAACTGTATTTTTTACCTGAGTAAAGGTCTGTAAACAAACAAAAAAAAAAAAAAAATCTGGGAACACTCACATATGCTGTCACTATGTGGTTGATGGAAAGAACTGATTTACTAATGAAACTTAAACTAGTCAGTTTTCAGCAGTTTATAGCTAAACTTTGGCAAAAGTGCACAATTTCACTCTTTCAGTGGGAGGACTTCTGACAAAAAAACAATAAAAAAATCTATTCAGGAGCTATTGGCTGTCTTTTTAGGTGCCACAGAATAAACGTGTTTTGTTCTGTTTTATTGTTTCTTTTTGTTTTGTTTTATTTTATTTTAACAGTTCAGCCATTCTGTCATGTGTTCATGGCTCATCTTTTCTTCTCTTTATCAGCATCTTAATCCATCTTGTAGATGTCCTGGGAACTAAACATCACCTGGGAACTATATACATTCACAAACAACTGTTCATTACAGAGAATCTGTGTCAGTATCTTGGATCACTTAGGCACTTAGTTTGTAGTTTGGGCTCCTCCTCAATGCATCTTATAAATGTTGTCATATGTCTTTCATCCAGTCTGCTTTTCTTCATTAGTAACATGCGATTTTATAGGTGTTGAATTTTATCTTTAGCTCGTTGCATTGTTTCTTATCATGTAGACAACAGGTTAAGTAAAACTATGAATAAGTAAAACTATGAACAGCGCATAAATTTAGCAAAATGCTCCTCTTTACAGTTATTTTTTTCTAGCTAATTGACGAGCTTATGGATGCCGAATGGTGATTCTGAGGTAGATGTATTGTTAGGTGGCATCGTTTAAGCTTTACACGTTTTCCGAAGTTTGAAACACTGAGCGATTACGTGAGACATTTCAGTAATACTGTAGGCTATATTATAAAATAGCCTTTTGATATCCATTCATGCTCATTTCTTACTATAGTAGTAAAGAGAAAGATACGGTAGTTTCACATGCCGAATTAACTGAGGCACTAAACTAAAGCGATCGTTCGTGCCGCGTTAAGGAGCAGCAACACCGTATTTATACTTTGAAGACAGAACTTTCACGCTCTCAAATGTATCTAAGTATGGTAAAACAGCGCTGCTTTACCCCATATACGCATGACTGGAAAGAAGCGAGAGCGGTCGACCGTGGCTCGTTTGGTTTGTTTGTTTTGAATATACGCCCTCTAGCAGTCAAAATGACATACTCTGCCTTTACATTTTTTATTACGCTTTCAAACGATATCACTCCTGAATGTATCTTCTTAAAATATATAATATGTGTGATGTGTACCTCTGCCATTTATATCTGCCAAATTATAAATGCACTGTATTTAATTTTGACAAACTTTGTCAAAACTCTAGTGAGTAAAATAAACAGTTGTACTAGCGATCCTTGTGCTAGTGTGTTCACAGAGGGTTGAAGCAGGATGTTTTCAGACAACAGCTTCAGCTATGGTTAGCGTGACATGCCATCTTAAAAAGGTCCAGCCAGACAGACTTATAGTCAATGATAAGAAATAAAACACACAATGTACTGTTTACTTCTGAAGACCTCTGCCTGCTTGAACAATCAGCATTTTTGCCCTTTTTGTCAGCAAATATTGATAAATGTGACTGTATTAGCTCATTCTTAATTCATTTGATTGGCAGCCAGGCAGTAGTATGAGAAACAGAGTAATGGAGAACCCAACATTGCTCTCCAAGCATTCAGTATGCTATAAGAGATTCCTTTCCGCTGAAAGACATTTTCAGACTGGTTTGTTTTTTTACAGAGGTTATTTCTTATCTCAGCATTGAATGCTGAACTGATTGTGTACCTGGATCATTTATCTGGGGCAGTTGTGGCTTAATGGTTAGAGAGAGAGTCAGACTTGTAGCCTGAAGATTGTGGGTTTGAGTCTCAGAACCGGCAGGAATTGTATGTGGCGGGAGTGAATGAACAGCGCTCTCTTCCACCTTTGATTCACACACGACTGGGTTGCCCGAGCAAGGCATCAAACCTCAAATGGCTGCCCACTGCTCCGGGTGTGTGTTTACAGTGTGTGTGTGTGTGTGTGTTTACTACTCACTGCTGTGCGTGGATGGGTTAAATGCACAGCACAAATCACTTCACTTCACTTCACTTCACTTCATCTAAACGACAAACCGCAATATGAACTTATTTCAAATGTACTTGTGTAGAAGTTTATTTAAAAATGTATCATTTTTATATAAAATGTATAATTTTATATAAAGATTTTTATAGAAATGTCATTGTATTCAATCCGCATTTGTAAAAGTGTAGCTTACATTTGTGTTGACGTAATTGTGTTCAATGTGTTTTGAGGTCAATAGAGCCATTGCTAATAAACCTAAACCCTGACAAAAAGTAATATTTTGAGAGTATAAGTCTCTCTTTGGCTCAAGAAGATTATTAAAACAATTTATGTTATTGTTTTGTTGCTCCGCTTTTGTAACTATCACTCATGCAATGTTGTGCATTCCATACAGATGCTCATGAAATCCATATTTTCCCATTGAAATATTAGATTGTATTTGATTTGTTCAATTATTTATTTTTTTATAATTAATGCATATTATGGTCACATCCCTACTCTTTCATACAGCTTTTGTTTTTAGATTAGGAAATACTTAAAAATGCTTTCTGCATGTGTACGAGCACGAAGAACTGGTTGTGATCTTGCGTTTGAGATAGATACAGCGATAGATGGGAAAAAAATGACGGAATGTCTTTGAGAAAGAGACTTCAATCATCTGACAAATTTCCATCTCTGTGGTAACATTGTCAAGAAATGCTGCTCTTCAAAACCTTTGTATACAGTACTAGTTCATGCAAACAAATACTTTCAGTGGACTGCATCGTTCAGGGTGTGTATAAACACAGCAGTCAGACTGAATCTGTCACGCCTCTTATCTGTAACTCATCTAGGCCTGAGGTTTTCAATCTTTTAGGTGCCACGGACCCCAAAATATGATCATCATCATGTGAGGGACCCCCATTCTAAAATGTAAAAACCCAATTTACACTGCGAAAATTCTAAAGTCTAAAGTATTGACGAAAAGATTTAGTGTGTATTAAATTAGGTTACTATATATATTTTTTTTTTGTCTAAACAATTATTTAAAATGTATTTTTAAAAAGGGCAGTATTTATTTATTTATTTATTTATTTATTTAATCAAAATTAGTTTGTATTTATTTCTTTGTTTTAACTTTTACTCAATTATTTTAACCAATTTTTGGTTAATTAATTTGTTTTTGTATTCATATTTTTGTACAAATTATTTTATAATTATAAAATTATATATAATATAACCATATAATATAGTTATAATTACAATAATTAAACATAATTTTTTACTTTATTTATTATTATTATTTTTACTTTTTAAATGCTTTTTCTCGAAACATTTCCGAGGACCCCCTAGCACTTCCTTGTGGCTCCCTGGAGGTCCCCGGACCCCAGTTTGAAAAACCCCTGATCTTGTAACGGTCATGGATTTTTGTTGTGTTTTTGCTGTTTCTGTTCTCCTGCCTTAGTCTTCCTTTGACCTAGTTTTCCTGAGTTGCCCTGATTAGTTCGTTCAGTTCACCTGAGTCTAGTTAATTAAGTCATTAGTTCCTCTCTTGTGTCCTCTCCGGTTATTATTTGGACATGCTTGCTGTTTGATCTGCTCCTGAGTTCTTTGTGCTTGTTTCCCCTGGGTTTATTATTAAAGACTGTTTTGGATTATCCCTACAGATTATCACATGACAGATCCAGGCTATCCGCCTTATTTTGCAGCACAGAAGGAAGCTATTTTCACCTGGAAGCAGATGACACAGATGTCTCACACAATTAAGTTACAAATGACTGCAAATCTTATGTTAAATCTTACGAGCCGTTTACTTAAGTCTGTGTTTTCAATATTTTAAAAATTCAATGAATCAACAAAGAACTGGACAGACGTGATGTGGGAGGAGATATACAGTAGAATCTGATGATAGATAAGACGGCTGAGAAAACAAAACAGAAATGGAGAAGCCAAAAAATAAATAAATCAATACAATTTGAATTTTATAGATCAATAAATAAATGTAACGAGTTTTACCAGAGTTTATCTTTAAATATGACAGAAATGGTTATATATATATATTACATATATATATATTACAGTAGCATTTAGCTGAAAATGAGGCTGACATAGCTTACAACCTACTATACTTGTGTAGATTGTAAAGTGTTTTACTGATCCAATGTCAGCACATACAGAATTAACAAACAATAAATGAATGACTTTAAAGAACTGCCCCTTGATTCGCAGATTACATTCATCAGAAAAGAAACCAATGACAATATGATTTAACTATTTTTGAGTCTATTTTACAGAAAAAATAACAAATTACTGAAAGTGCTTGTATGACTAGAGATGATTTAGCCTGTTCTGAAGGTACCAGAGCTGAAATTGGTTGCATTTCAGGGTCTCGTTTAAATGTGCGAGTCCTTCATTTGAGCCGACGTGGAAGGCAAGATTCAGACCTGTCTGAATCAGTTATACTGGTTATAGTAAGTTAAACCGTGGAACCAGAAGGGACACAGCAACCAGGACTGAAGCGGTCAACACACTGATCCTGCTGCTGACTTCGCCTGATGAATATGCTGCGTTACAAAGAAAAGAAAACAGACAGAAATGATAATTCGCTGACCTTTTGGGATTTTGCCCTTTTCCCAAAACTTTATCCACGTCTACATTTACATGAGTGTATTAAAGTATGAACAATGTGTTACTGTACACTCCATTAATATCCAGGATTCTCCAAGAGGGTTCTCCAGATTATTAAAATGTTTTTCACACTAAGAAAAAAGATGGTTCTTTTAAGAACTCTTGGCTTAAAGGTTCTTTGGGGAACCCAGAATGGTTTTTCTATGACATTGTTACGAAAGCCTCCCGTTTGGAAGCCTTATTTTTGAGAGTGTATTGAGATATTAAAGTGCGTCACTCACCTGTCCCATTTACCACAATTGAAGAAGTGAAGATCTGGAAGGGCAACGTGTTGTTTCTGGCTGCTCGAACTATAGTGTTCACTATCTGGGTGCTATTGGGTAGAACGGTGTCTGCTCCAAATGCAAGATCCATGGTGTTTTGGAGCGTGGGCACACTCCTTGATTTTACGCTGGCTTCGCTGGAGAGAGTTTGGAATTGGGATTCATTAATGAAGACTTAGTGTTATGTCAAAAGCTGCACTCAAGAACACACATATGCATACCTGATGTTCTTTAAGGATAAGATGCTGAAAGATGTAGGGTAGTCAGCAAAGAAGAAAGGTTCAAGCTGTAAAGCAAGAGTTGTTCAACAAATGTTCTTTCTTTTGTAAAAGCCTGTTAACCAGAATTTGTAAGCAGACACGTTGCACTCACCCCTGTTTTGATCATCGAAGCCCTGATCTGAAATTCAGCAGAACTTTTATTGGAAAGAGCAGCCACAAAGGTTCCATTGGTGAGGATTGTCAGTGGAATTATTTGCAATGATTCTAAACAAAAGGGAGTGGGGGTATCACAGGTTGCTCAAAAGGTTCTAGGCAGGTGAAATCTTAGAAACTGGTCATATCAGAAAACTTTAGATCAATCGTGATTTCAGCTTACTGATGACAGCAATAGAGGTGACATCAATGCTGAGGTTGAAGCCTGAAGTCGGAGTTGCAGCTGCTTCTTTCAGAGTCTCCACAATGTCAGTGTTGCTGGGGATCGGTTCAGTGGACGTTTGGCTAAACACTAATTCAAGCTCTGCCTGTACGTTTTCTTCTGCTCGGGTTTTGCTAACACGTCTGAAAGGAATACAGTTTACATCTGTCATCGTGGAGGATATGAGTATTTAGTCTAACCACACATTCAACAAATTCATCTCAGGTGGACCAAAACTTGTAAAGTTGGTGGCTTGGAATTTACAGCTGAATCATAGAGGCCTTATATCTGGTCCCACAGCCCGAAAGTTAATTTGTGGAAATTGTGGTAATCTCTCAAAACAAATGAAAACTGCTCAAGCAACCTCCACTGGACCACTTGAGATGAACCGACCTTTTCAGGATTCTTACAAATGTATATCAAGGTCTATCAAGGAGATGTTGTTGAAGATTTTTTTAACTAATGAAGCTAGATGAACTGAATTAAGTAGTGAACTACAAACCCACCTGAATGCAATCACAATCGTTCTGATGAAAAGATTTCCATACTTCAGTTTGTATACTTTGTCACACTATGGAAGAACCAGTTTCGGCAATGTCATTAAATGTTGCATACAATAATTAAATGCATTGACCACGTGACACATTCCTCTAGATAAGAATCAGTTGCCAAAAGATCACAGTGGGATACTAAGTGGGATGCTGAATTTAACTTGATTTAAAGATGAAACCCAACAAGCAACAATGCAAAACAATCAGAACTCCTGGCACATATACTACTACTACATCCCTGAGAAACTTTCTGTTGTTTAAAACTCACCTCATTTTGAACTTTTTCTGCTAGGTTCTTAAATGGCACGCTCTGTGTGTCTTCAAGTGCTGTGGAATATATTACTAAAATGACCAACTCTATGAATACAACTGGTGGAGGGCTTGTTGGAACTGCTGCTGCTGTTGTTGTTGTTGTTGTTGCTGTTGTGGTGGTGGTGGTGGTGGTGGTGGTGGTGGTGGTTGTTGTTGTTGTTGTTGCTGTTGTTGTTGTTGCTGGCGTGGTGGTAGTGGTTGTGGCTGTTGTTTTTGGTATTTTTGTTGTCACTGTTGTTGCTTGACGTTTGGTGGTTGGCTTTAATGTAGTGGGCTTGGTCATGGTTGTGGTATGTTTGGTGGTAGTGGAAAGGTCAGCTTTTGGCATGACTGTTGGTGGTGGTTGTATTGCAGATTGTATTATACATGTAAAAATAACAAATGAGCAAACCAAAATTAGTCTTTGTGTGAACAAATTGCATTTTTAAGGAAGTAAAACACCAAAATGAATCATAAAGGGAAATTTCCGTTGTAAATAAGAAGCATGTAGAGAAAGGGTCACATACACATCCAGCTTCCACTCTTTCAGCTGATTGACTTTACCTTGTGCGCTGGTGATATTAAACGTAGTATTGGCATTGGTGATAGTTCTTATGATCTCATTGTCATTCGGTAAAAGACTGTCTTTCTTGAATTCCAGATCCATAGTCGTGATGACTGATCCAGAACTACATGAATGAAAGGGAAGAGACAAAGTTTTTGTTAAAGATGTAACTTCATCAAGGTAAAGTTAAAGGGTTACTCCATCCCAAAATGAACATTTTGTCATTACTCACTTACCCCCATGTTGCTCCAAAGCAGTAAAAGCTTCTTTCGACTTCGGAACACAAATTAAGACATCTTTTGATGCATTCTGACAGTTTTCTGACCCTCCCATAGACAACAACGTAATTAACACAAACAACCAGTGTTCGAATTGTGTCAAAGCTCTTGGGGGGTCCCCCTAGCCAGACCCCCTTTCAAAAAATAATTCAATAAATAAAACCTTATATAAATATGATTCATAGCCAAGGAATGTGTGATAATGACAAAAAATTATATCTTAGAATTTTGTGAGATTTTATCGATAACGATATTCAGACGGTGTTTTGCTGAGTGTGTTGCGCTGCAGAACTGCCGTGGACAGCTGACTCCTAAAGTTCTCGATATTCTTCACATTCGGTGTGGTCAGTTCACAGCAGTGACAGAAATTAATATTTTACAACAAGTTTAAAGTGATTTTTACCTTTTATGGGCATTTTTTACCTTTATAAAGTCATTCTTTTTTCTAAAAGTATGCATCATCTTTTGTGTCAATTTTTTATATTTAATCAGTGAAGTCAATTCAAGTATTAAGACATTTTAGACTGTTACCAAACAAATAAAATCATTATCAACAAAATTCATCTTTCAATGCAGAGGAAGCACAGACAGATGTTTTACCCACTGTTTAATGCAGGACATGAATGCATTAAATGCATAAATAATGTTTCGATATTTTAATCCTAAACTGTTTAATGCTGATATCTTATGAAATTAAATTATTACATTTTTTTTTTAATAAATGATAAGGGACTTTAAATCTGAAATGAATACCGCCAGTAGGGGGCACCAAGTCACTATTAATGAATAAGTCATTGCGATGGAACCGAGTCATTCAAACAGTTGATTTATTTACGAGAGAAAAAAACATCATGTGAGACGTAAAACAGTGCTATTGCTGTGTTTGGAACCATTATTTTGGTGTCTAAAGCGTAATGTTAATATTACCTTATAGTTTATTGAACTGTTGTATGAAATCAGTATCGCATTAGTGATTTTTGCAGGGAAAAAATGGCACTCTTCACGTGATATTGATTAACTATATGAAATGATATGAGTATACATTTTCTGCCGCATACCTTGAATTTTGGGAACATTCTAAATGCATTTTATTAGACTGAATCATACAGGGAAAGAACGCGCTCTTAAAGGTTCAAGAAACCCCAGAATACTTTTTCTGAGATGAGTGTTGCACATCATATATGACAATGTTAGCACCCATTAATTTTAATTGTTGGAGAAAACTGGTTAATTTTGAGCTTTTTTGCTCTATTTTCATCTTCCGGGTTCAAAATCGACATTGTGCTGATGTCACAGTTTGTGACGTGGCAATGGACTATAGTACATCGATGAGGCGTCGGTGTCTCATAATTATTCATGAGGCTGCGCGTTCTTATCCTATGAGAAGAGGCTTCGCCTAATTATTCACGACAGCGCGTGTTGATTTGCTATGACAGACGCTTCAGACTGTGAGATTGCGTACAATAACTGAGAGAAACAATGGATCGAAGGAGACTGTTTTGGTTTGCTTTGCAAGTAGAGTTCGGCACAAACCGATTCATTCATAAGGTGAGTGTAACAGCGGTTTTTACAAGTCCTTAACGCAACCTATCAAAAGGATTATAAATGCCGCAAAATAAGCGTTAAAAGTTAACAGAAGTGCAGCAACACGCTGCACATGTTTTCGATGCAGAGTGCAAATGCCTGTGCATTTATTTGTGTTGTTAACTCAGTGGGAGCGAAATGAAACTGTCTAAAACCGAAGTTGTCTCTCTCCCCTCTTCCCCCTCCGCTCCGCAGCGCACCACGCCCACTTTTGAAGCATTTTTCAAAACTATGGTGAGAACTAACCAGGGCTGAAACGGGAGGGAGCACAGTCCGTCTAGCTATTGTTTAAGCACTCATAGCTCCTCTTATAATAAATGAAGCTGTCCATACACTGTATGATAAATGAATCTCTTGCTTACATGGTATGTACAGCTGCACTTTGTTGCTTATGATGAGGGAATTCGCCAGATTCAGTCTGAACAAGACGCAGGGTTTCAGCTGACTTTTCTGAACGCCTCTGATTGGCCACTGCATTCTAAACTCAACAGAGTTGTGTGCAATTGGTTGTAATGAGCAAAGCTGAATTTGAAACGTTGCAAGGAAATTGGTAAAAAAAATCCACGTCATTATTTCTGTTTTCTTTGCATACAAAAAGTATTCCTGTAGCTTCGTAAAATTACGATTGAACCCCTGATGATTGAACCCCGGATTATTTTACAGATTTCCTTGCTATGTTTCTGAACATTGTTTGTGTTAATTACATTGCTGTCTATGGGAGGGTCAGAGAGCTGTCAGAATGCATCAAAAATATCGTAATTTTTGTTCCGAAGACGAAGTGAGCCTTTACAGGTTTGGAGCGATATGGGGTAAGTGATTAATGCCAAAATTTTCATTTTGGGGTGGAGTAACCCTTTTGGCAGGGGTGTCAAACTCAGTTCCAGGAGGGCCGCAGCCCTGCAGAGTTTTGTTCCATCCTTGCTCCAACACACATGCTATGCAGTTTTCAATTAAGCCTGAGGGACTTGATTAGTTGGATCAGGTGTGTTTAATTAGAGTTCCATCTAAACTCTGCAGGGCTGCGGCCCTCCAGGACCGGAGTTTGACATCCCTGCTTTAAGCTATGGTCTGGAATGAAGCTAAGGACACTATGTTTGTTACCCACCTGAAACCAAGCACTGTCAATCTGATGAAAGACAGGAATGCTTTTTTAAAGATTGGTTCAAACTGTTGAAAAGTCACAAGATATGACATTTAGGAAAAATGCAAAAAATAAAACTGGGTAGAGTTAGGATGGTAATACATTTGTTGTTACATTACATATTACATCCAGTTCTAGTATACATTAAAAATTGGAACTGAACTTTGTAATGTCGGCTGTTCAAAACTACATCCTCCACTATGGAATATGCAAATGTTTGTCACATACCTCCTTTTTGACTGTTTGTTCTCGTTTTTTATAGAGATCTGAACTTTTGTCAGACAATAAAGAATCAAATGTTTCTGAACTGGAAAATCTGACTGCCACTATAGTTGTGAGTGGTAAAGGTGTTGTTTCAGGTTGAGATGTGGTTGTAGTTGTGACAGCAAGTTGGTTTGGTGTTGTAGTTGGGGTAGCAGTTGTAGATATAGAGTGGGCTGCATTGGTTTTTGGTTGGGTTGTAGGTGCAGATATAGTTAAAGATGTAGGCTGGGTTGCAGTCATTGTAGGTGGGGTAGTGGCTAATATTGTAGATTGGATTGTAGTAGCTCTCGATGGGGATGTAGCTATAGACTGTGCTGTAGTTGTAAGCGTAGGGAGGGCTACAGTTGGAGCAGGGGTTACAGTTGAGGTTGAAGGCTGGATCACATTTGTCGTAGGTTGGGTTGCAGCAGATGTAAGCTGGGTTGTTCCGATTGAAAGTTGTTGTGTAGTTATTTGGTTTGTAAAAGTTGGTTTGGTATGTAGTTGTTGGTATGTAGTTCCAGCTGTAGACTGAGTTGTAATTGCAGTGGGTGGGATTGTAGGAGTTGTAGGCTGGGTTGTAGTTGTAGATTTGCTTGCAGATACAAATGTTGCTTGGATTGTACTGGTAGGTTGGGGTAAATTTGTTGTCAGTTGTATTGTTGTTGTCGGCTGAGTTGTTGTAGTCTCAGTTGTAGCTGTTGTAATCTGCTGGGTTGTAATTGTTGGCTGTTTGACTGTTGTAGCTATTCCAGGGTTTGATGTTGTTCTTGACTGGATTGTAGTTGATATTGGGTGGGATGTAGTTGTGGTCTGGACTCCATTGGTACCATGGATGGTTGTGGTAAATGTCGATGGTTGAGTTGTAATTTTAGACTGCATTCCAGATATTTTTGTACTCTGAGGTTGGGTTAATTCTGAGTTGGGTTGAGATGTAGCTGTAATTAAAGTTTGGATTGCACTTTGTTCAGGTTGTGAAGAAGTTACAGGCTGGGCAGTTGTTGAGAATGTAGGTTGGGTTGTAAGTTGTGATACAGTTGTTGATTTGGGATGAACTGTAGGTTGGATTGTAGTTTGTGTAGGTGGTGAAGTAACTGTCTGGGCTGTATGTGTGGGTTCAGCAGTTGTTGAGAATGTAGGCTGGGTTGTAGCTGTTTTAAGTTGTGGTGGAGCAATTGTGGATTGGGCATTTGTTACTGGTGGGATTTCAGTTTGTGTAGGTTGTGAAGTAACTATGGTCTGAGCTTTATGTGTAGGTTCGGCAGTTGTTGAGAATGTAGGCTGGGTTGTAGCGGTTGCAAGTCGTGGTGTAGCAATTGTGGATTGGGCATTTGTTACTGCTGGAATTTCAGTTTGTGTAGGTTGTGAAGTAACTATGGTCTGGGCTGTATGTGTGGGTTCAGCAGTTGTTGAGAATGTAGGCTGGGTGGTAGTGGTTGCAACTCGTGGTGTAGCAATTGTGGATTGGGCATTTGTTACTGGTGGGATTTCAGTTTGTGTAGGTTGTGAAGTAACTATGGTCTGGACTTTATGTGTAGGTTCGGCAGTTGTTGAGAATGTAGGCTGGGTTGTAGATGTTTTAAGTTGTGGTGGAGCAATCGTAGATTGGGTATTTGTTACTGGTGGGATTTCAGTTTGTGCAGGCTTTGAAGTAATTATGGTCTGGGCTGTATGTGTGGGTTCAGCAGTTGTTGAGAATGTAGGCTGGGTTGTAGCGGTTGCAAGTCGTGGTGTAGCAATTGTGGATTGGGCATTTGTTACTGGTGGGATTTCAGTTTGTGTAGGTTGTGAAGTAACTATGGTCTGGACTTTATGTGTAGGTTCGGCAGTTGTTGAGAATGTAGGCTGGGTTGTAGATGTTTTAAGTTAGTGGTGGAGCAATCGTAGATTGGGTATTTGTGGTGGAGCAATCGTAGATTGGGTATTTGTTACTGGTGGGATTTCAGTTTGTGCAGGCTTTGAAGTAATTATGGTCTGGGCTGTATGTGTGGGTTCAGCAGTTGTTGAGAATGTAGGCTGGGTTGTAGCGGTTGCAAGTCGTGGTGTAGCAATTGTGGATTGGGCATTTGTTACTGGTGGGATTTCAGTTTGTGCAGGCTTTGAAGTAATTATGGTCTGGGCTGTATGTGTGGGTTCAGCAGTTGTTGAGAATGTAGGCTGGGTTGTAGCTGTTTTAAATTGTGGTGGAACAATCGTAGATTGGGCATTTGTTACTGCTGGAATTTCAGTTTGTGCAGGCTTTGAAGTAATTATGGTCTGGGCTGTATGTGTGGGTTCAGGAGTTGTTGAAAATGTAGGCTGGGTTGTAGTGGTTGCAAGTCGTGGTGTAGCAATTGTGGATTGGGCATTTGTTACTGCTGGAATTTCAGTTTGTGCAGGCTTTGCAGTAATTATGGTCTGGGTTGTATGTGTAGGCTCAGCAGTTGTTGAGAATGTAGGCTGGGTTGTAGCTGTTTTAAGTTGTGGTGGAGCAATCGTAGATTGGGCATTTGTTACTGGTGGGATTTCAGTTTGTGTAGGTTGTGAAGTAACTATGGTCTGGGCTGTATGTGTAGGTTCGGCAGTTGTTGAGAATGTAGGCTGGGTTGTAGCAGTTGCAAATCGTGGTGTAGCAATTGTGGATTGGGCATTTGTTACTGCTGGAATTTCAGTTTGTGCAGGCTTTGACGTAACTGTGGTCTGGGCTGTATGTGTGGGTTCAGCATTTGTTGAGAATGTAGCCTGGGTTGTAGCGGTTGCAGGTCGTGGTGTAGCACTTGTGGATTGGGCATTTGTTACTGGTGGGATTTCAGTTTGTGCAGGCTTTGAAGTAATTATGGTCTGGGCTGTATGTGTGGGTTCAGCAGTTGTTGAGAATGTAGGCTGGGTTGTAGCGGTTGCAAGTCGTGGTGTAGCAATTGTGGATTGGGCATTTGTTACTGCTGAAATTTCAGTTTGTGCAGGCTGTGAAGTAATTATGGTTTGGGCAGTATGTGTGGGCTCAGCAGCTGTTGAGAATGCAGGCTGGGTTATAGCTGCTGAGAGTTGTGGTGTAGTCACTGTTGAATGTTCATTTGTTTTAGGTTGGATTGCAGATGGTTGTGGTTGTGAAGTAGTTATGGTCTGGGAAGTTGTTGAGAAAGAGGGTTGGAATGTACCTGTTTCAAGTTTCGATGTAGTTGTTGTTGACTGGGCATTTGTTATAGGTTGGACTGTAGGTTGTGAACTAATTATACGCTGGGCTATAGTTGTAGACTGGGCAGTTGTGGTCAGTTCCACTACAGCTGTTAGTGGTTTTGCAGTAAATTGTGGCGCTGTTGTCAAGGAATAAACAAATAGATATTAGTTTTTACAGACCGATTTATTTTTACAAAGACATTGGCTATATTTAAACAATAAGAAATGAAGGGAGAAACTGCATTGCAGGATCTCTGGCCCTGCTCCTGGAGAGCAACCTTTCTGCAGACTTAAGTTCCAACCCTGCTCCAGTACACCTGCATGTAACTGACAAGTAGCCCTGAACACGTTAATTAGCTGGTTAAGGTGTGCCAGATTGGGGTTGTAGCTGAAATCTGCAGGACGGTACCTCTCCAGGAGCAGGGTTGGAGACCCCTGCTGTAGGCAAGGCTACCAGAGTTGATTTATTGGCTTTCCTACCAATTGGTCAATGCTGGAAATGCTCCATTGAAAATACATCACTATTAAATAATATTATGCGTTGTCATGTATCATATGTAATACGTGAATATGGATTTGGCTAACTTACAAAAAAGAGGACTTTCATGTGAGACAGCAGTTGGACTTATATCTGTGGTAGAGCCCTCAGTGGTAGCCAGTGTATCATCCTCTGAAGTCACTGATTCTTCTGTAACTGCTGTAGTCCTGGATGTGGTAACCTCAAGTTGTGTTTTGAACGCTGTGGTTGATCTATCTATAGCTCTGGATTTAGCTGTTGTGATGACTGAAGCTGACTGACCAGTAATTCCTGTAGTTGTAACTTCTTGTGATATCTCTCCTATTGTGTTTTCCTCTGTAGAAGTAGTAGCTGATAAATCAGGAATCTCAGTGAATGATTGGGCTCCTGTGGTTGATTCTGGTGTCAAGATTGTAGTGGATTGATTAGTAATTCCTGTAGTTGCCAATTCAGTTTCGGCAGTTGAATCTTCCTCAGATGTGACAGTTTTAGGTGTTCCTGTTGTAAATGTTGTTGTGGATTCCAGTGGCTTTTTAGTGGTTTGCAATGCAGTGAAGAGTGTAGTTTCTTTTATGGTGGTTCCAACTGTAATTCCTGAGGTTGACTGAAGTTTTGAGGTTGTAGTTGATTGATCAGTAACTTTTACAGTTGACAGATGAGTTTCCTCTGGTAAAACTTCTTCTGTTGAAACCGTTATAAATGGTGTTTCTTTATTTGTGACAATTGTAGACATGTCTGTTGTGAATGCTGTTGTGGATTCCTGTGTCTTTTCTGTAGTTGGTTCATCTGTGAAGTCTACCTTTGTTTCTTCTAAGGTTGATCCAGGGATAAATTTTGTGGTTGATTGTGGTTTTGTACTTGTAGTTGATGGATCGGTAACTCCTGTAGTTGTCAGTTTGGTATTCTCTGTTAAAACTTCTTCTGTTGAATCTGTTATAAAAGGTGTTGATTTGTTTGTGACAATTCTAGATATGTCTGATGTGAATGCTGTTGTGGATTCCAGCGCCATATCAGTAGTATCATCTGTGACATTTAAAGTTGTTTCTTCTAAGGTAGATCCAGTGGTAATTCTTGCGGTTGATTGTGGTTTTGTACTTGTAATTGGTTCATCAGTTACTTCTGTAGTTGGCGGTTCAATTTCCTCTGTTGAATCTTCCTCTGATGATTCATTTGTAAATGGTGTTGGTTTGTTTGTGACACTTGTAGATATTTCTGATGTAAATGCTGTCGTCAGTTCTTTATCAGTAGTATCATTTGTGACATTTACAGTTATTTCTTCTAAGGTGGATCCAGCAGCAATTATTGTGGTTGATTGTGTTGTAGTTGGTTGATCAGGTACTTCTGTAGTTGGTGGTTCAGTTTCCTTTGTTGAATCTTCCCCTGATGAATCATTTGTAAATGGTGTTGGTTTGTTTGTGACACTTGTAGATATTTCTGATGTAAATGCTGTGGTCAGTTCTTCATCAGCAATATCATCAGTGGCATTTACAGTTATTTCTTCTAAGGTGGATCCAGCTATAGTTCTTGTGGTTGATTTTGGTTTTGTACTTGTAGTTGGTTCATCAGTAACTTCTGTAGTTGGAAGTTCTGTTTCTTCTGTTGAATCTTCCTCTGATGAATCATTTGTAAATGCTGTTGGTTTGTTTGTAACACTTGTAGATATTTCTGATTTGAATGTGGTTGTCAATTCTTGTGCTTCATCAGTAGTATTGTCAGTGAAGTCTATCGTTATTTCTTCTAAAGTGGATCCAGCAGTAATTCTTGTGGTTGGTTGTTGGTCAGTAAATCCTACAGTTGATAATTCAGGTTCCACTGTTTCTTCCTGTGATGAATCATTTGTAAATGCTGTTGGTTTGTTTGTAACACTTGTTGTAGATATTTCTGATGTGAATGCGGTTGTCAATTCTTCATCAGTAGTATCATCAGTGACATTTACAGTTATTTCTTCTAGGGTGGATCCAGCTATAGTTCTTGTGGTTGATTGTGTTGCAGCTGGTTGATCAGTTACTTCTGTAGTTGGAAGTTCAGTTTCCTCTGAATCATTTGTAACTGCTGTTGGATTGTTTGTGACACCTGTAGATATATCTGATGTGAATGCTGTGGTCAATTCCTGAGCTTTGTCTGTAGTATTGTCAGTGAAGCCTATCGTTATTTCTTCTAAAGTGGATCCAGCTGTAATTCCTGTGATTGGTTCTGTTGTAGTTGACTGGTCAGTAAATCCTACAGTTGATAACTCGGGTTCCTCTGTTGAATCTTCTTCTGATGAATCATTTGTAGATATATCTGATGTGAATGCAGTTGTCAATTCCTGTACTTCATCAGTAGTATTGTCAGTGAAGTCTATCGTTATTTCTTCTAAAGTGGATCCAGCTGTAATTCCTGTGGTTGGTTGTTGGTCAGTAAATCCTACAGTTGATAGTTCAGGTTCCTCTGTTGAATCTTTCTCTGATGAATCATTTGTAAATGCTGTTGGATTGTTTGTGACACCTGTAGATATATCTGATGTGAATGCTGTGGTCAATTCCTGTGCTTCATCTGTAGTATTGTCAGTGAAGTCTATTGTTGTTTTTTCTAAAGTGGATCCAGCAGTAATTTCTGTGATTGGTTCTGTTGTAGTTGACTGGTCAGTAAATCCTACAGTTGATAACTCAGGTTCCTCTGTTTCTTCCTCTGATGAATCATTTGTAAATGCTGTTGGATTGTTTGTGACACCTGTGGATATATCTGATGTGAATGCTGTGGTCAATTCCTGTGCTTCATCAGTAGTATTGTCAGTGAAGTCTATTGTTGTTTCTTCTAAAGTGGATCCAGCAGTAATTTCTGTGATTGGTTCTGTTGTAGTTGACTGGTCAGTAAATCCTACAGTTGATAGGTCAGGTTCCTCTGTTGAATCCTCCTCTGATGAATCATTTGTAAATGTTGTTGGATTGTTTGTGACACCTGTAGATATTTCTGATGTGAATGCTGTGGTCAATTCCTGTGCTTCCTCTGTAGTATTGTCAGTGAAGTCTATTGTTATTTCTTCTAAAGTGGATCCAGCAGTAATTTCTGTTATTGGTTCTGTTGTAGTTGACTGGTCAGTAAATCCTACAGTTGATAGTTCAGGTTCCTCTGTTGAATCTTCCTCTGATGAATCATTTGTAAATGCTGTTGGATTGTTTGTGACACCTGTAGATATATCTGATGTGAATGTTGTGGTCAATTCCTGTGCTTCATCTGTAGTATTGTCAGTGAAGTCTATTGTTATTTCTTCTAAAGTGGATCCAGCAGTAATTTCTGTGATTGGTTCTGTTGTAGTTGACTGGTCAATAAATCCTACAGTTGATAGTTCAGGTTCCTCTGTTTCTTCCTCTGATGAATCATTTGTAAATGCTGTTGGATTGTTTGTGACACCTGTAGATATATTTGATGTGAATGCAGTTGTCAATTCCTGTACTTCATCTGTAGTATTGTCAGTGAAGTCTATTGTTATTTCTTCTAAAGTGGATCCAGCAGTAATTTCTGTGATTGGTTCTGTTGTAGTTGACTGGTCAATAAATCCTACAGTTGATAGTTCAGGTTCCTCTGTTTCTTCCTCTGATGAATCATTTGTAAATGCTGTTGGATTGTTTGTGACACCTGTAGATATATCTGATGTAAATGCTGTGGTCAATTCCTGTGCTTCATCAGTAGTATTGTCAGTGAAGTCTATTGTTATTTCTTCTAAAGTGGATCCAGCAGTAATTTCTGTGATTGGTTCTGTTGTAGTTGACTGGTCAGTAAATCCTACAGTTGATAACTCGGGTTCCTCTGTTGAATCTTCTTCTGATGAATCATTTGTAGATATATCTGGTGTGAATGCAGTTGTCAATTCCTGTACTTCATCAGTAGTATTGTCAGTGAAGTCTATCGTTATTTCTTCTAAAGTGGATCCAGCTGTAATTCCTGTGGTTGGTTGTCGGTCAGTAAATCCTACAGTTGATAGTTCAGGTTCCTCTGTTGAATCTTCCTCTGATGAATCATTTGTAAATGCTGTTGGATTGTTTGTGACACCTGTAGATATATCTGATGTGAATGTTGTGGTCAATTCCTGTGCTTCATCTGTAGTATTGTCAGTGAAGTCTATTGTTATTTCTTCTAAAGTGGATCCAGCAGTAATTTCTGTGATTGGTTCTGTTGTAGTTGACTGGTCAGTAAATCCTACAGTTGATAGTTCAGGTTCCTCTGTTTCTTCCTCTGATGAATCATTTGTAAATGCTGTTGGATTGTTTGTGACACCTGTAGATATATCTGATGTGAATGCTGTGGTCAATTCCTGAGGTTCATCAGTAGTATTGTCAGTGAAGTCAATCGTTATTTCTTCTAAAGTGGATCCAACTGTAATTCCTGTGGTTGGTTGTTGGTCAGTAAATCCTACAGTTGATAACTCAGGTTCCTCTGTTGAATCTTCTTCTGATGAATCATTTGTAGATATATCTGATGTGAATGCAGTTGTCAATTCCTGTACTTCATCAGTAGTATTGTCAGTGAAGTCTATCGTTATTTCTTCTAAAGTGGAACCATCTGTAATTCCTGTGGTTGGTTGTTGGTCAGTAAATCCTACAGTTGATAGTTCAGGTTCCTCTGTTGAATCTTCCTCTGATGAATCATTTGTAAATGCTGTTGGATTGTTTGTGACACCTGTAGATATATCTGATGTGAATGTTGTGGTCAATTCCTGTGCTTCATCTGTAGTATTGTCAGTGAAGTCTATTGTTATTTCTTCTAAAGTGGATCCAGCAGTAATTTCTGTGATTGGTTCTGTTGTAGTTGACTGGTCAGTAAATCCTACAGTTGATAGTTCAGGTTCCTCTGTTTCTTCCTCTGATGAATCATTTGTAAATGCTGTTGGATTGTTTGTGACACCTGTAGATATATCTGATGTGAATGCTGTGGTCAATTCCTGAGCTTCATCAGTAGTATTGTCAGTGAAGTCAATCGTTATTTCTTCTAAAGTGGATCCAACTGTAATTCCTGTGGTTGGTTGTTGGTCAGTAAATCCTACAGTTGATAACTCAGGTTCCTCTGTTGAATCTTCTTCTGATGAATCATTTGTAGATATATCTGATGTGAATGCAGTTGTCAATTCCTGTACTTCATCAGTAGTATTGTCAGTGAAGTCTATCGTTATTTCTTCTAAAGTGGATCCAGCTGTAATTCCTGTGGTTGGTTGTCGGTCAGTAAATCCTACAGTTGATAGGTCAGGTTCCTCTGTTGAATCCTCCTCTGATGAATCATTTGTAAATGCTGTTGGATTGTTTGTGACACCTGTAGATATATCTGATGTGAATGCAGTTGTCAATTCCTGTACTTCATCTGTAGTATTGTCAGTGAAGTCTATTGTTATGTCTTCTAAAGTGGATCCAGCAGTAATTTCTGTGATTGGTTCTGTTGTAGTTGACTGGTCAGTAAATCCTACAGTTGATAGTTCAGGTTCCTCTGTTACTTCCTCTGATGAATCATTTGTAAATGCTGTTGGATTGTTTGTGACACCTGTAGATATATCTGATGTGAATGCAGTTGTCAATTCCTGTACTTCATCTGTAGTATTGTCAGTGAAGTCTATTGTTATTTCTTCTAAAGTGGATCCAGCAGTAATTTCTGTGATTGGTTCTGTTGTAGTTGACTGGTCAATAAATCCTACAGTTGATCGTTCAGGTTCCTCTGTTTCTTCCTCTGATGAATCATTTGTAAATGCTGTTGGATTGTTTGTGACACCTGTAGATATATCTGATGTGAATGCAGTTGTCAATTCCTGTACTTCATCTGTAGTATTGTCAGTGAAGTCTATCGTTATTTCTTCTAAAGTGGAACCAGCTGTAATTCCTGTGGTTGGTTGTCGGTCAGTAAATCCTACAGTTGATAGTTCAGGTTCCTCTGTTTCTTCCTCTGATGAATCATTTGTAAATGCTGTTGGATTGTTTGTGACACCTGTAGATATATCTGATGTGAATGCAGTTGTCAATTCCTGTACTTCATCAGTAGTATTGTCAGTGAAGTCTATTGTTATTTCTTCTAAAGTGGATCCAGCAGTAATTCCTGTGATTGGTTCTGTTGTAGTTGACTGGTCAGTAAATCCTACAGTTGATAACTCGGGTTCCTCTGTTGAATCTTCTTCTGATGAATCATTTGTAGATATATCTGATGTAAATGCTGTGGTCAATTCCTGTGCTTCATCAGTAGTATTGTCAGTGAAGTCTATCGTTATTTCTTCTAAAGTGGATCCAGCTGTAATTCCTGTGGTTGGTTGTTGGTCAGTAAATCCTACAGTTGATTGTTCAGGTTCCTCTGTTGAATCTTCCTCTGATGAATCATTTGTAAATGCTGTTGGATTGTTTGTGACACCTGTAGATATATCTGATGTGAATGCTGTGGTCAATTCCTGTGCTTCGTCTGTAGTATTGTCAGTGAAGTCTATCGTTATTTCTTCTAAGGTGGATGCAGCTGTAAATTTTGTGGCTGATTGTATCTCTGAGGCTGTGTTCGGTTGATCGGTAAATCCAATAGTTGATAATTCAGTCTCCTCTGTTGAATTGACCTCCGATGCATCGGTGGTTAGGGCTGTTATTGATTCATCTGTAATATTTGTGGCTGATTCATCTGTGAAATCTGTTGGTAATTGATCAGCAAATGCTGTAATTCCTGCTGTAAATTTTGGTATGTCAGTTGACTGATCTGTAGTATCAGCGGTAGGGTCATCTAACAAAGATGTTGAAAGTTCTTCCATTGTTGTCATCTCTGTCATGTCATCACCTGTTGATTCATCTGTAAACAATGTAAATATTTTTGGTTTTCAGTAAATTCTTTTCTGGTAAGTTGTTGTGCAGCATGATGAAGTGAACTCACCTGTTAAACCAGTTATAGTTTGCACAGTGCTGCTTGTAATTGATTCTGTGGCAAATCCATCAGTTGTGTTTGCTGTAGAATCATTTGTAACATGAAGAATCGAATCTGTTGAATCTGTGGCTGCTGTAACATCAATTATTGTTGTTGGCAGAGCTCTGATTGCAGTATGTGCTGTTAAATGTGATCAAATGTTAGATCGAATGCACAGAAGTGAATGAGTGAAAACAGAGGGATCGATATGACACTCTCAGTGTAAATGTGATAAGACATGAACTGACCAGTTGACATAAAAACGGTGGTCATCAGTATTGTTCTCCACATCCTGTTTGCTGTAAGAATTGATCACATACATAACGTAAGACGAGAGATAACTGATCATGTAATTCATTTCCTATAATTTGTCTTTGTTGTATAAATGCCTTGCCCAGTCTTTCTCAGTTCTCTCTTGGAAATTCCTCAGCTGTCTCCGTTGTCTGACACACCTGACTCGGGTCATGGAGCATTTGATTAATGAGTTGATGAGTTGAATGAGGTGTGTTAGATCAGAAAAATGTCATGCAAAAAAAGGTCAGTGCTTGGTTGAGACCCCACAATCTGTTGGGTTTCATTTTGGGATTGGGTCAGATTTTAATGTTTAACTTTTTAGGGGTTCTAAATAATGAGAGGGAGAAAAAAGATTTATTTTTTGTACCTAAAATTTATCCACCTGGTTCTGCCTCCATGGAGAGTAGAAATGGTACTTCTTTGGTCGGGTCAAGAGACAGTTTCAATTACGGGATGAGTTTGGGTGTCAACTTTAAGGCAAGACATTTTGCTTCAATTAAGTCTTCCTTCAGACTAGAACAAACATCCAAAACACACATTATAGTGTTTATTGTATTACACTTCATCTGTTTGCGTGTATAGATGTCAATTACAATACATATTTTTAAAGGATGTTTTCTCAAAATGAGTTTGTTTCTCTGCTTCAGCAGCACTTACACCATACTTAGCAGTTTCATTTCTCCTTATGTTCTCAAGGTTTTTACTGAAGGGTTTGTTCATACAGTATTTCATTCGCCTGGTTTTAGTATTGCACTATTTGCACTTGTAAATTTAATTTACAACTTTAAAAAGAGTTTTTCTTTCCACTTTAGCAGAACTTACATGAACCAAACTTAGCAGTTTTGCCCCTATCTATATTTTAAAGGTTTTTACTGAGGGATTTGTTAATATGTCATTTGCCTAGGGTTATTATTACACTATCTATTTGCGTTTGTAAAATACTCAAATACAGTACATATTTTTAAAGGCAGTTTTCACAGAAAGAGTTTTTCTTTCCACTTCAATATCCACAAAACTTATTTTATTCCTATCTATATTCTAAGGGTTTTATGGAGGGATTGATTTGTATATTATTCACATGCTTTAAGATTTTATTTGTAGAAACATTGTTTAAAAAAAAAAAAAAAAAAAAGAAAAGAAAAAAGTACAGTATTTTCTCATTTTGGAGATCGTCAAAATCCCCTCTCTAAAAACCTTTCACTGCAATATGTAAACACACTGAGACAAGAATTTGGAACCTGGTTTTATCCATTGTTCAGGGGCCAGTTGCATAAACTTAGCCTTTATGTTAAGACTGTGTCTTAAGAACAAGTCTGATGACTAACTTGAAAGAGTAGTTTTCAATCATGTTAATTTGTCTTCTTTTCTAACCTTTTGCACATTATCAAGCAGATTAAAAAAAGTTCTCCAATGAAAGACAAATTTATATAATCATTATTATATTAATTTGTCTTGCTAGTCTGTTGATCCCTTTCTGTGTCATTATTTCACTCCTGTACTTGTTCTAAGTGGTGTAGAGTTGGCAAGGATTTATCACCTTGGTGATGACTGTAGATCATAAAAAAGGGTCAGTACTCTGATTATGGTTTTTTGTACAGTTAAAGTTGTGTGGTAATGCATGACAGCTACTTTTGGCCATTATCTTAAAGTAATCAGACTATATTGTAACAGAAGATTTAATGATTGAAAATGTCCGTTCACCTTTTTTAACTTTAGTTACTAAAAACGATGTATGCAAATTCCAACCTCAACTGTGTGGTGTTTATTTTTATTTTATTTATTTATTTATTTATTTATTTATTTTTAATGTTAGTACTGTTAGTTGAACAAATTTATCTTGACTGTTTATGTATGTGTTCTTAAGCTTTCATTCTTTGACATCTTTAAGGCACAATTGTGAGGAAAACAGTGAGAATTCTGGGGAAAAAATAGGACTGTGAGAAATAAACTCGCAATTGTAAGAAAAAAAGCCAGAATTGCAAGATGTAAACTCATAATTGCGAGAAAAATATCAGAGTCGCAATTACTTTTTATTTTTTTTTTCCTTTAACAGGATTCCATAGATATTTACATTGAAAATTATATTTATACACATTTTGAAAAAAAAAAAAAAAAAAAAATATATATATATATATATATATATATATGTGTGTGTGTATATATATATATATATATATATATATATATATATATATATATAATAAAATTATATATATATAATTTATTATTTCATTTAATAAAACACATTTAATTCGTCTAAGTATTTGGGAAAATGTTCGCTTTTCAGTAAAATGTTCTGGATTTATAATCCTAAAAGGTTTAAAAGAAAGTTTAAAGGCAAGAAAAGCAAATTAAACTCACCCAATTTGTCTGACTGCTTCAAGGAATGGAGTTGAATGTAACATTAAATACTTGGGTTAGGCTGTAAGTCCCATGGTACAGGTGGATGTGGTCATGCATTACCAAAATTCAGCTCTTTATTACCTCTCTTTGAGTCATATGATGTGACAGCGAAGCTTTTCATTATCATGAGGACAATGGATTCGACAGGAGGAGGAAGCCGATCACTAATTCACCTGTCTGCAAAACAGCATTCCAAAGTTTTAAGTTCTGCTAATTCATTCTTTGAAAATCAAGAGGTGCACTGTTAATACATTCCATTTTCAACCAAACTAGACCTAGATCTTATCAATGCATTCCTCATTTATGACATACTGAGGGCCAGATGAAAAGAAGGAACTACAGCATATTGTCGCAATTTCCAACCTTGTCTCTTAACTAATCGTTATCACTTGTATTGTCTAAGTGGTTTATTTTTAGGTAGACTTCACACTGCTTAAACTCTGAAATCATGCATTGTTTTCACAAACATGATTTTAACAAACAATGCTGATGTTTTATCAGTTATATTAATATATTACGTTATATTTATATAAATATTTTATGTTATATTTGTGTGTGTGTTTATATTTTTATGTATATTCACACACATATACAGTAGTCAACATTTGAAGTGGATCAAAACCTTTCATCAGAGTTGTCCTAAAACTAAAACAATACCCATTCTTGTCTTAAGACATGTTCATGTTTTCATGTCTTTTATTTGTATTTGATTCTTGCTGTTTGTCTTGCTTCCCTTGCCCTCTTGTATTCCTGCCATCGGTTCCCTTGTTCAATGTGTCATGTTCTCATTGGTTGGATTAGTCATGTGTCTGTTTGCTCATTGGTTAGTTTGTGTCATGTGCCCCTCTTTGTTTGCTATAAGTAGCCCTCATGTAGCCATTGTTCCTTGTTGTGTATTGAAGTGTGTACCTGCTGTTGGTGAGTTCCTGTTCCTGTTCCTGTTCCTGTTCCTGTTCCTGTTCCATATCTGTTCATGCCATGCCATGCTAAGTCAAGTCAAGTCAGGTCAAGTCTGTGTCAAGTCTTGTCTCTGGATTATGTTTGCACTTTGGATTACTTCACTGTTAACAAAGATGCACTTGGGTTCATCTATGTCTCGACTTCAGTTGGACTAATCGTTACAGATAGACACAGATTCCACTGTCTCCAAAGGTGTTTCAGAGAATTTGGCAGTACATCCAACCGGCCTCACAACCGCAAATCACATGTAACCACACCAGCCCAGGACCTCCACATCCAGCATCTTCACCTCCAAGACCGTCTGAGACCAGCCACCTGGACAGCTGTCAGAAACTGTCCCAGGGAAGCTCATCTGCATGCTCGTCATCCTCATCGGGGTCTCGACCTGACTGCAGTTTGTCGTGGTAACCGACTTGAGTGGGCAAATGCTCACATTTGATGGCGTCTGGCACTTTGGAGCGGTGTTCTCTTCACGGATGAATCCCAGTTTTCACTGTACAGGGCAGATGGCAGACAGCGTGTATGGCATCGTGTCGGAGAGCGGTTTGCTGATATCAACGTTGTGGATTGAGTGGCCCATGGTGGCGGTGGGGTTATGGTATGGGCAGGCGTATGTTATGGACAACGAACACAGGTGCATTTTATTGATGGCACTTTGAATGCCACCGTGACGAGATCCTGAGGCCCATTGTTGTGCCATTCATCCACGACCATCACCTCATGTTGCAGCATGATAATGCACGGCCCCTTGTTGCAAGGATCTGTACACAATTCCTGGAAGCTGAAAATATCCCAGTTCTTGCATGGCCAGCATACTCATCGGACATGTCATCCATTGAGCATGTTTGGGATGCTTTGGATCGGCGTATACGACACCGTGTTCCAGTTCCTGCCAATATCCAGCAACTTCGCGCAGCCATTGAAGAGGAGTGGACCAACATTCCACAGGCCACAATCAACAACCTGATCAACTCTATGCGAAGATGTGTTGCACTGTGTGAGGCAAATGGTGGTCACACCAGATACCGACTGGTTTTCGGACAAATAATTTTGTAATTCATAATTATTGATTATATTCTTTTTAATTTTCAGCTAAAACTGCCTGTACTTTGATTTTGCTGTGAATGGGTGGGGTAAAACACCCCCTTGGAACAAATGTAATTTTTGTTTAAAATCTAATAACGTAAAAATATCCAGAGTTTTCACTAACCCCGTATGGAAAATCCTGTGAGTACTAGGGTTAAACCTTTACGTCTTTTACGTTTCTACGTACCTATTGGTCATTTCGTAATGTAGGGTAAAGTTTGTTAGAAATGCACATGTGAAAAAACGTAATGTGTACAATCATCATCTTTTATGTTTAGTGATTGGATGATTAATAGCTTAAGCCCGCCTCCCATATAGGTGAGTGTAACATTATTGTGTATTAAAAGTGGTCTGTCAGAGAGACGGGAAAAAGGGAATCGTAAGAAGTGTGTCGTAGGTGAAAAACTGATGATATATGAGGAAAAGGGTAATTTTCGTTTGATTATTTGTTTTGTTTGAAATGGAGAATATTCGTTATTGGACTATTGAGATACAGTTGGCTCAAAATATGGGTTAACTTAGCGTTTCTTGGAGTGATACTGTGTACTCGGGACATTGCTGCTTTTAACCGAGACAGCTCGCACATTTCATCACCTGTATTGACGTGCGTGTAGAAACTGCTTCACGCATTCGCTGCTGTTTGTGTTCTGTCATGGGACATTTCTTCGTGGGACACCGGAGGCCGTGAACAGCACTTTTGAAGTCCGAAAGGCGAGCAAGGTTTTTAGCTACGAGGAAGAGAGCGACAGTCATCATCCGGTTAGCGCACCCAGCCACCCGGACGCGCTGGGTGTTCCTCCAGCAACGGGGGATGTTTCAGGATCAAATTATTAAGGGCTCGTACGGATCGACAAAAGAATAAAGGTACCGTGTTTTTTTTGTTTGTTTGCTTACTTAGGTGAATCAGGCAGTTTAAGCTTGCAAGGCCTCACCAAAGAGTATAAATTACCAAGAGGTGAAACTCTGATGCTTTTTTTGGTAACAGCCACTAGGTGGCGCTTCGGTAGCGCGGCCGCCATTTCGGAGTGAAAATGCCAACTCATCAGTAAATTTTATGACTAATACAGTAAATGTTGTATTGTATTATTATATGTTTTATGTTATCAGTTGTGGAATCCAATCATTAATTATACATTTGAGGCAGTTTTAGCCTGTTTTGAGTATTTTTATTTTATGCAACGTTACACATTACTATTATTATTAGTTACTATTATAGGTCTGACATATATATTGTATTTATATTATATTATACACTACAGACATGATGATCTTACAAAACATGATGCATTGCTGTGTCTGTCATAACTGAATCATTAAATAATTTTGGAGACAGTGGCTGTGTTTTTATTTTTTTACATCATTTTTTTTTTTTTTTTTTTGTTTACAGTCATGTTTTAACGGACATTAATATTAGACAATACTGCAAAAAAACAGTTTACTGTGAAGCTGTTATATATATATTTATTGTCTAACATTCCCAATTTTCTGATGCTTGTCCTTAATTTAATTTTATATGTTGGTATTAATTCAGCATTTATAATACTTGCACTTAAAATAGGAATTTCAACCGAAATTGACATGGTTTTTAAAGAGCAAAGATTTGTGAAAAATAAATGAAAGACAAAGTCTGTTTTTGATAATCACTAGTCTAGTGATTGTACATTATTCTGTGTTGTCATTGTAACCCGTTGTTGAAACACCCTTAATGGTGACCAAGTGCAATTTTGTGGGCGCAGTAATCAACTTAGGTTCGGAGGGAGGATTCTCTTTTCTTTAAAGAATGACAGCAACACAACAATAGTGATTGTTAGAGTAGGAAAATACTGTATTGGTCCCGTAAACAAAATGAACTGTAGTGTTACCACGTATGTTCAAAAAAAAAAAAAAAAAAAAAACATCAGGCCTGTAAACAGAGAATGAAAGTCCCAAACAGAAAAAATAAAAAAAAATCTCCTCGTCTGTCTTTTGTAAAGTCACGTCCAAGAAAAATGTGGAAAGGGGGAAAAAATGTTCTCTACCCAGGTAGTTTCAATGATGATCCAATCAAGAATGCAAATGTGTGTAGTATGTAGTGTATCTTCCTTATCTGGATACAAGAAAACTATACCCTCCAGGAAGTGCTGAATTCGACCAGGAAGAATTCAGTGCAATGTGGAAGATCGCGGATGGCTTGCCGTTCAATTTCCGTTACCCACTCAGGAACCGTACATCAAAAAAGGGACTACAAAAAAAACCAACCTGCACAATGCAGGGAACGTATTACTCACTGTCATTCACATTATCTAGGTTAACAACAAATTTTCACATGAAATGATATGATATTCAATAAAATGAATGACTTTCTTTCAACTTTGACGGTGTTACCCTCTTTTTGCAAAGAAAAATACTAAATTGTCACACTAACACATTAAACAGAGCAAATTAAACATACCGTTATCGTACACCACAAATAAAAAAAAACAAACAAATAAAGTCACACTTTAATATATGATAGCTTTGGAGAAAAAAATACCCCATTAAAATGACTACCACACAGGTGGGTAATGTATGACGCAGCAATTTTAACAATCGACTCGCTCCGATTTGTTTTTTTCCACAGCAAAATAATGCTTATATCTTAATTTCAGTGCACATCTGTCATTATTCGTTCGTCATTCATTACAATCAGTTTTATTTCTTAACATTGAACATGTAAGAACAATTACAAAAGTTTCAAACGAAAAAACAAAACTCACCGGAGTTCCAATCTCTAAACTCTCTCTTTTTTTCACTAGTTTAACTCTTCTCACTAGTTTAACTCTTCATAATAAAGTTATCGTGCCGAGTCAGCAGATCTTCTACCCGTTCTGTTCTTAGCACGAATTTTCTACTTCTCCCTCTGATTATCCCATATCGTTCAACAGGGAAGTCGCCCCCTAGAGGAATTTGCTAGTCACCACAACCATTTTCTGTTCTCTCTCTCTGAATGTCTGTGACCCTGAAATTTTATAGGGGTTACATCATCATTTTTTTTTATTGCAATAATAGCGAACAAAGATTACAGTATATACAAAACATGCAAAAATCATTTCAATAGTAAACAATTTATGGTTTAATAGTTAACAGAAGTACAACTATTCTTAAGAAATAAACTGAAAGGAGTAAAAAATGTATTCAAAAAGTTCGTTCATGTCGTGTATTTTTTTTTTTAAACAAAGCAGCTGATATTTGCCATAGCGACAGCAAGAAGCTAGTGAACTGTCAAGTCGCTTTCACTCCAAAATGGCGGAAGTGTAAGGCTGCTGCTGGACGCCGCTGTTGCAATTGAATGTTCTATTGGCTTTCACTTCTTGTCAATATAATTCTTTGGCCTCACTTCACTATAGAGCATGGGAATCTACGTCACTGCGCATTGCATTCTGGGTAGTCACCGCCATGTTTTAGGACACGCTAAATAACGTACAATGACAATAAACAAATCGCTAGAAGAAAAAACTACTTTATTTGCGTTCATATTTTTAAGAGCTGCTTGCACTTGCTTAGAATAAATGTACTAATATTGGAATCCATTGTGTTCATTCGCGCACACAAACACACTCACAGAAATCATACGGCTGCCTTCTACTGTACCACACACAGGACCGAATTAATTTCTCTTTTGCAGTTTTTAATAATTAGGTGGCACTGATATATCTGCCAGATAAAATAAACACACTATAGGTTGATCTCAGCCAGTTGATTGTGTAAGTGAATCAGAATCCGAATCAGAACAGCTTTATTGCCAAGTATGCTTACGCATACAAGGAATTTGTTTTGGTGTCACAGGCTTCCAGTGCACAGAGATGACAACACAGAGAAAATAAAATAAGTTGAGAATAAAAAAATCTGGAACATTTAACTGTTCATAAGGTATATTACCCGAGGGAAGAAACTGTTCTTATGTCTGGCTGTCCTGGTATTTGTGGCTGTGTAGCGTCGACCAGATGGCAAAAGTTCGAAAAGGGGATGACATGGATGTGAGGGATCCAGAGTGATTTTCTGAGCCCTTTTCCTTACTCTGGATGTATACAGTTCTTGAAGGGTGGGCAGGGGAGCACCAATAATCCTCTCGGTGGTCCGAACCGTTCTCTGTAATTTTCTGGTGTCTGATTTTGTAGCTGAGCCAAACCAGACAGTTATTGATGTCCAAAGAACAGATTCGATGACGGCTGAGTAGAACTCACCGCTCTGCACATTTGTGTGTATCTGTTTTATTCAAAAGTAAGTGCCCTGTGTACTTGAAATTTTCTGCCCTGATTACAGTTCGAAGACAGCATATATGCTCCATTCATTGAACATTACAGTGTGCAAGACATGAATTTAAATAGCATTTATTTACAGAGGTATATGTCACGCTTAGTAAGTTTAGTCTGTGTGTAAAGATGATGCAGGTGGTGGCGTAGCGCAAATCCATGAGTGAATATTTATGGTAAAGTAAGCACTGATGTATTTAATCATATATCATATCACCCTAATTTCATTAAGGGGTGAAGTACAATACGTTTTACTGGACTTAAATTGAACAAATACACGATTTCTTACAAAGAGCTGCTGAACAGTAAATCAGATGAGTTGCTTTATGAACAATGACAGTAAACGCAACGAGTCATATCACAAATTAAATTATCATAGCATGAGCACTTACAAATTCATGTGGATCTGAAATTATGAATCTGTAATTAATAATAAGTACAAATGACAAACCCAGATTTTGAAGTTGTTTATTTTCATTAAGCTGCTTTCACCATTGTGTTGTTTCAAGCTGAAAAGCATAAAATTGCGCTTCATTTTAGATCCGTTCTCCACTCCGGTCATGACAGCAGATATGCCAGTTTATATCACAGCAAGCTTTCTCCATTCTAATGTGTTTTTAAATGTCCGTGTCCGAAAGTCCCAGAATGCTGTGTGTTGCTGACGTCATGTTCCCATACTCTATAGCCACGACACAGGCCTGCAACGGGGTGGTGTGAGTATTGTTGTGTGTGATTTGCATGGGCCCACTGCTATTAGCGTTTAATTCTGTTGATACAGTTGTTGCGTAGAGGATATTCTCTGCAGAGTTACGTTTATTGAGCTATCTGTTCATTTAAAGATGCTGTCATAGTTTGGAACTACCCAAATGTTACGGATGTGAAAGGGCACACTCACACATGGGATTTCTTCAGCTTTGATTTATCTACAGCAGTGAGACTCAAATCCCCACTGAATTACATAAAATGAATGCATGATGAGTGGAGTATCATTAACATATTTTTTGTCTCTTTAGTTCTCAGTAAAGAATTGCACTATACGAAAGGATTTCCTATTAAAGGTGTCAAAAATACAATTATCCCATGAGGATGAAGTGATGGAAGAGTAGCGTTAAGCTCTCCCACCAGCTACTGACAGTAGAACATCTACATACATTCCACAATATCCGTCCATTTTCAACTTTGCTTAACAATGCTAAAGCAAAAAGAAAAGTAGAGTTTGTGAAGGCACCTATTTCATCAAGTATGTGCTTTCTGATCTCTTTTTTTCAGATTTGAAACTGATAATAAAAGACTAATAAAACAAATTTCAAACTAATATACTAAGAGACATGAAATCAAATATGACTTCTAAGCAGAAAATGCTCTAAGTACTGACTTTCAAACAGCCTGAACATTGTGTTTTGTGTCCTAAACCATAGCTTGTGCTGACGTAACATATATTAATCTGTCAGCAGGTCTAATGATGTCTAATGGCAGACAGGACGGTCTCTGCTTCTGAATCATGCGAATCTGAACTGTCACTTTCAATGTCACCAGAAACAGACATTCTTGCATCTCTAGGCGATTTAGATTGGTGACTTTCTGGTGCAGCAGGAGTGACCTTAGTTGAAGGATCTACCAGAATTCCACTTAGGGTTTGATCAGACTCACTTTGAACGGATCTGTCAGGCAGGTCCGAAACCCTACTAATAGTTCTGGTACCAGATTCCTGAACTGACACAGAATCATTCTCATGGCCATTGCCAGCATCGTCACATGTGGATAATGCCTTGCCTCCTGTCATCACTGATCCATCAATTGTAACACTGCTGTAGCTGTCTTCCTCATGCTTTG